>NW_027248551.1:0-153000 GCF_031021105.1 Erythrolamprus reginae | reverse complement strand
CTAGGTCCTGGATAATTTTAACCAAGGCTGGAGTTTTTAGGAGTAAAATATGGATGGAATCTGTAATCTCAGCTGTGTTCTATTCAACTGTAATCTGAATTCTGAATAATTTACTGGTGGAAGCTGAGTTAATCTCTGCCAAGTCCTATTGAAAGGACCAAACCATCACAGAGAAGTCATAATTAAAAATAGCTTTAAAACAGGTAAAGGTAAAATTTATTTTAGGAACTGACCTTGCTTTCAGGAATAAAGTGATTTTTGGGGGGGCTCTCAGGTAATTTCAGTCAAGGCTCAAATTTACTTGGCCACATAAAGTAGTACATAAACATATAGAGGGCTAGCTAATTCAAGTAAAGGCAAAAGTTATACAAGTCCAGGAGCTGACCCTTGCTTTCAGGAATTAAAGCCAAATATTGGGATTGAGGTAATTCTAGCCAAGGCTCAATTTGTTAAACAAAACATGTAGAGGACTAGCTACTTCAAGCAACTAATGGCAAAAGTTACCTAAAATTTAGTCCCATATGGGAAGTGACCTGACTCTCTTGCAGGAACTAGGGGGGTGGGGATGACACTAAGGCAATTTTAGGGATGCCTTCCTGTTCCTAGAGAGTAACAGAAACTCCTGTAGTTGGAGGTCATATCTTTCGGAACAGTAAAAACCAGGGGTCTGAATTATTCTCAAGGACACAACATTCAAATTCATTCCATCTTGCCTCCTTTCACTCGTAGGAGCATAAAAGCACCTTTTTAAAATTGATGAATTGGTTGTCTAGTTGCTGAACATCGGGTGGTCATTTGGTGATGTTGATTTTTTTATATTATTATTATTATTATTATTATTATTATTATTATTATTATTTCAAAGGCACACTACGTGAAGGAAATCATGACAGATACGCAGTCGAAGACATCAAAGGTAGGTCAAGTTGAATTCACTTTCCAGTGTTGTATTTAACCAAAAAGCCTGACAAATATTATTGCCAACATGTGGTTTATTACTGCAAAAAACTTTGGGCCTTGCTAAAAGTTTTCCCTAAATCTAAGGAATGCTTTAATGATTTTTTTTGTGGGGAGGGGATATAAAGTAATAATGGTTAAAAATGTAACAAAAGTATCTAAAACATATAAACAATTTTTGATGTGAGATGATTTTAGCCATTGTCGGTGGTAGAACCAGAGGGGCCCCCATGGTTTTCCAACCCTGCGCAGTGATGCCTGAGCTGCCAGGCAGGAGGACCACCGCGGTTGGAGTGCTGGGTCTGTGGAAGAACGGGAAAGCGACTAAGGTGGGCGAGAGGGACGAGGAAGAATCAGAAATCTATCTATCTATCTATCTCTATCCATCTATTCATCTATATCTGTGTCTGTCTGTCTGTCTATCTATCTTCTCTCTCTCTCTCTATCTATCTATTTATCTTCTCTATCTATCTCATCTATCCATCTATCTATCTATCTCTATCCATCTATCCATCTATATCTGTCTGTCTGTCTATCTATCTTCTATCTATCTATCTATCTATCTATCTATCTATCTATCTATCTATCTATCTATCTATCTATTTATCTTCTCTATCTATCTCATCTATCTATCTATCTATCTATCTATCTATCTATCTATCTATCCATATCTATTTATCCATCTATCCATGTCTGTCTGTCTATCTATCTATCTATCTTCTCTCTCTCTCTCTCTCTCTCTCTCTCTCTCTCTCTCTCTCTCTATCTCTATCTTCTCTGTCTTCTCTATCTATCTATCTATCTATCTATCTACCTACCTACGTACCTACGTACCTACCTACGTACCTACCTACCTTATTGTTATTCTCCCTCTCTTTCTCGTATTTGTAATAATAAACTTCAAAATTCAATGTTTATATTATATAAACAGTGTTGTCTGAGTACAGTTGTTTTAAAACATGGTGATAATAATATTCATAATAATAATATAACAACAACAAGAATAATAATAGTGTTTGCTTATCCATAGCCATTATAATTTTTTTAAGTGCATACTGTACATCCCATAGATTGTATACTGGGGCATCTGAATGCTAAGAGAGACATGAGATAAATCCCTCGCAAAACTAGAAAACTAGCAAGTGAAGGAACAGCTCACCTTTTATACATGGTATGTTTGTGTGTATGTCTGCTCTTAATAATGGTGTTTTTAGTGTTTTTTAAATTATTAGGTTTGTTTTTACATTGTCTTTATTATTGCTGTGAGCCGCCCCAAGTCTACGGAGAGGGGCGGCATTCAAATCTAATAAATGAATGAATGAATGAATAAATAAAAATAAAGTTCCACCCAGGCCATAAATTCGCCGTCACTGGACTAGTACATATGCACGAGTGGGGGAACCTTTATCTTTTTAACTGGGTTTGCCCAACGCAAGATATGGGCCACCCACTTCTTTGAAAATAAGCCGTATTGGTAATTGACATCGAAGGACAAAAAACAATATGGATAGTTCCAGAAACCAAATTTAAACCATGAATACACAATCACAGCCCAGACAACCATCTTATTATTTTGCACTTTGGGACAAGCAAGCATCCCTTTTGAAAAGATTGAACTAGGGGTGGCAGCGGAAGGAAAGAGTTCCTGTAACTGAGAAAGAAGGAAACAGTTTCAATTTTGGGTCAATTTCTTTCCCTTTCAGGAGGCTGAGACCTCATGTATAAAAAACTCCTCCATTTGCATCATTTAAGTAGAATTCTTAGAAAGCAAAGCAAACCAAACCAGTTCTGGATTATTTTTATTTTTATTTATTTGTTGGACTTGTATGCCGCCCCTCTCTGTGGACTAGGAGTAACTCACAACACATATAAATATATATAGTAATATAATATAATATAGTAATATAATATAGTAAATAATATATATAAATACATATAGATAGAAACAAACATGAAAGACTGATGGCAGAAAAAAAAACCTCCTGGTCCATCTAGTCTGCCCTTATACTATTTCCTGTATTTTATCTTAGGATGGATCATTCCTATCAACACCCCCATCCACGAAGTGGCTGATGGGACTTGTCATCCAAGGCAGCCCTTGAGCTATGATCACAATTGAGCCCAAAATCTACATTATATATTATTTTCCCTGGTGCAGAGCTGAAGGGATTGGATACTGTAGGCTGGAGGATAATTCTCTACCTTTCAAGGCAAAGGTTGCAGGTTCAAGTCCCAGTGGGTATGGCTAGCTGATGAGGCCAAAATAAGGCCGAAATAGATCTAGTCTCCCATAATTTTCAAATTCAGCAAAAAAACACGTGACGTATACATACATACATACATACATACATACATACATACATACATACACATCTGAAATATAATTAATATAATTATATTTCTTTTCTTAAAAAGAAACGGAAAAAAAATCACAAATTCAATATTTGCACCAGACAATAAAACCAAGGGGTGCTTGGCAATATTGTAACAAATCCAAAGTATGTATTTCCTATAGTGTGTAAAAATTATATATTTTTTATTTAATACATTTGCAGATTTTCTTTAAACAATGTGTACTTGGGGGGGGGGCAACCTTTTGCAAGAGGGGATCATTCCTATTAACACCCCCATCCTCGAAGTGGCTGATGGGACTTGTCATCCAAGGCATCCCCGGTACAAGGTAGCCCTTGAGCTATGACCACAATTGAGCTCAAAATCTACATTGTTTGGTGAAATATTTTGAGGGTGAAACAGAAGTTGCTTGTGGAGGTCGTGGACAGTAATTTTGTGTGTATGTGTGATATACGTGTGATGTATGTAGAGAGATGATACATATAGATAAAAACATAGAAACATGGAAGACTGACGGCAGAAAAAAACCTCCTGGTCCATCTAGTCTGCCCTTATACTATTTCCTGTATTTTATCTTAGGATGGATCTATGTGTATCCCAGGCATGTTTAAATTCAGTTCCTGTGGATTTACCAACTCACATCTGCTGGAAGTTTGTTCCAAGTACTGTATCTACTACTCTTTTAATAAAATATTTTCTCAGGTTACTTCTGATCTTTCCCCAACTCACCTCAGATTGTGCTACCTTGTATGTATGTATGCATGTAAATAGATGATACCTACATAGACATGTATGGAGATATGTATACTAGATATGTATGATAGATAAGTATTTGGACAGATGATAGGATGGATAAATTTTGAGAGAGAAACACATTTTCAATTTTAATGTGGGCCAATGTGCCCACAGAAAAAGTGACAATAAAACTATCTTGTTTTATTTTACAAACTGAAAGGCATAGAGAGGAAGGGGTCCGGCTGTTTTCCAAGGCACCAAAGGGCCAGACAAGGAATAAGGGATGGAAGCTGACCAAGGAGAGATTATTCAATCTGGAAATAAGGGGGAACTTTTTGAGGGTGAAACAGAAGTTGCTTGTGGAGGTCGTGAGAGCTCCAACACTTTAAAGAGGAGATTGAATGGCCATTTGTCTGAAATGGTGCGGGGACTCCTGCTTTAGCGGGGTTGGACTAGATGACCCACAAGGTCCCTTCCAGCTCTCGTAGCAAGCTAATTTCAAGCACCTGCCCAGACCGCGTGCCTCCCTCAATCACCCACATCTGTGAGGCCAAGCTCCAGTGCCTTTCCCGCCAAGCGCTCTCGTACTGACCGTCCAGGCTGAGATTGGCTGCTTTGGAAACCTGTCCTTCTGATTGGCTGAGCGGCCTCTTCTCCCCTGAGGGGGCGTGACATTTTAAAAACGTCGACGGATTGCTCGGGTTGAGGTAAAAGCAGCGCGTGCAGCCGCGTTTCGCTCGTGTTTTTTCCCCTCTCGGAAGAGGAGGCTGCGGGCCGTGCGAGGAACCCGTCTCTCCCCACGGCGCCCCGCAGCCCAAGGCTTCGCAGATGGAGACCGCGATGGGTGCCTCTCGCACGGTGAGATAATCCTGCCTTGAGGCTCTTAGACGTTGTGGGACGCTGGGGGAGCTAATGCATATAGGGAGTAAAGAAGCAACTTGTGCTAGTACTTGTATATAAATATTGTATCTTTGTATACCACCAATACGTACGTGACAAAACAAAAAATAAAATAAAATAATAAATAGTGCCCGAGGTATTTTTAGTCTATTCTCGGAGTAAAAACAGCATTTGAGGTAAATTTAGTCTATTCTTGGGGAGTAAAAAAGGCAACTGGAGTAATTTTAGTTGATTCCCAGAGAGTAAGGAAGGCACCTGAGGGTAAATTTTTACCAGGCTGTGTAATTTCTCAGGAGTAAAACACCACTGGTGGTTGAGGTGTATCTTATTTAAAGGACTCCCAACCCCACAGCTCACCTATGGGGAATTAACTCAGTCCCACGAAGTGAGTTTCCCTCAGGGAAATTTGGCAAATTTCTAGGTCCTGAATAATTTTAACCAAAGCTGGAGTTTTTAGGAGTAAAATATAGATGGAAGCTGCAATCTCAGATGTGTTCTATTCAACTGTAATCTGAATTCTATTCAGCTCTAATTATCTATCTCAGCTGTGTTCAAAGGATCACAGACCAATGAGAGTTAAAAGTAGCTTAAAAGGAGGAATAAAACAGGGAATTTTAGCCAGGTGCAGTTAAGAGGCTAAACTATCACAGGTGCATAAGGGTTAAAAGTTTAATTTCTTAGAATAATTTACTGGTGGAAGCTGAGTTAATCTCTGCCAAGTCCTGTTGAAAGGACCAAACCATCACAGAGAACTGGACCTTTGCAGTGGGGCGGGAAAGAAGCCTCCACCCATGAATACTATTCAAAATGGACAGTAATTTTGTGTGTGTGTGTTTGTGTGTGATGTATGGAGAGAGATTATACATATAGACAGAAAGAAACATGGAAGACTGGTGGCAGAAAAAAAACCTCCTGGTCCATCTAGTCTGCCCTTATACATTTCCTGTATTTTATCTTAGGATGGATCTATGTTTATTCCAGGCATGTTTCAATTCAGTTACTGTGGATTTACCAACTACATCTGCTGGAAGTTTGTTCCAAGCATCCACTACTCTTTCAGTAAAATAATATTTTCTTTGCCCCAACTAACCTCAGATTGTGCCCCCTTGTATGTATCTATGCATGTAAATAGATGATATCTACATAGACATGTATGGAGATATGTATACCTGATATGTATGATAGATAAGTATTTTGATAGATGATTGGCTGGCTTTAAAAACTGGACCTTTCCAGTGGGGCGGGAAAGCAGCCTCCACCCATGAATACTATTCAAAATGGACAGTAATTTTGTGTGTATGTGTGATATACGTGTGATGTATGTAGAGAGATGATACATATAGATAGAAACATAGAAACATGGAAGACTGACGGCAGAAAAAAACCTCCTGGTCCATCTAGTCTGGCCTTATACTATTTCCTGTATTTTATCTTAGGATGGATCTATGTGTATCCCAGGCATGTTTAAATTCAGTTCCTGTGGATTTACCAACTCACATCTGCTGGAAGTTTGTTCCAAGTATCTACTACTCTTTTAATAAAATATTTTCTCACGTTACTTCTGATCTTTCCCCAACTAACCTCAGATTGTGCCACCTTGTATGTATGTATGCATGTAAATAGATGATACCTACATAGACATGTATGGAGATATGTATACTAAATATGTATGATAGATAAGTATTTGGATAGATGATAGGAGGGATAAATTTGAGAGAGAAACACATTTTCAATTTTAATGTGGGCCAATGTGCCCACAGAAAAAGTGACAATAAAAGTATCTTGTTTTATTTTACAAACTGAAAGGCATAGAGAGGAAGGGGTCCGGCTGTTTTCCAAGGCACCAAAGGGCCAGACAAGGAATAAGGGATGGAAGCTGACCAAGGAGAGATTATTCAACCTGGAAATAAGGGGGAACTTTTTGAGGGTGAAACAGAAGTTGCTTGTGGAGGTCGTGAGAGCTCCAACACTTTAAAGAGGAGATTGAATGGCCATTTGTCTGAAATGGTGCGGGGACTCCTGCTTGAGCGGGGTTGGACTAGATGACCCACAAGGTCCCTTCCAGCTCTCGTAGCAAGCTAATTTAAAGCACCTGCCCAGACTGCGTGCCTCCCTCAATCACCCACACCTGTGAGGCCAAGCGCCAGGTCCCTTTGCCGCCAAGCGCTCTCCGACCGACCGCCCCGGCTGCGATTGGCTGCTTAGGAAACCTGTCCCTCGGATTGGCTGAGCGGCCTCTTCTCCCCCAGGGGGCGGGACACTTTAAAAACGTGGACGGACTGCTCGGGCTGAGGTAAAAGCAGCGCGTACAGCCGCGTTTCGCTCGGGTTTTTTCCCCTCTCGGAAGAGGAGGCTACGGACCGTGCGAGGAACCCGTCTCTCCCCACGGCGCCCCCGCAGCCCAAGGCTTCGCAGATGGAGACCGCGACGGGTGCCTCTCGCACGGTGAGATAATCCTGCCTTGAGGCTCTTAGACGTTGTGGGACGCTGGGGGAGCTAATGCATATAGGGAGTAAAGAAGCAACTTGTGCTAGTACTTGTATATAAATATTGTATCTTTGTATACCACCAATACGTACGTGACAAAACAAAAAATAAAATAAAATAATAAATAGTGCCCGAGGTATTTTTAGTCTATTCTCGGAGTAAAAACAGCATTTGAGGTAAATTTAGTCTATTCTTGGGGAGTAAAAAAGGCAACTGGAGTAATTTTAGTTGATTCCCAGAGAGTAAGGAAGGCACCTGAGGGTAAATTTTTACCAGGCTGTGTAATTTCTCAGGAGTAAAACACCACTGGTGGTTGAGGTGTATCTTATTTAAAGGACTCCCAACCCCACAGCTCACCTATGGGGAATTAACTCAGTCCCACGAAGTGAGTTTCCCTCAGGGAAATTTGGCAAATTTCTAGGTCCTGAATAATTTTAACCAAAGCTGGAGTTTTTAGGAGTAAAATATAGATGGAAGCTGCAATCTCAGATGTGTTCTATTCAACTGTAATCTGAATTCTATTCAGCTCTAATTATCTATCTCAGCTGTGTTCAAAGGATCACAGACCAATGAGAGTTAAAAGTAGCTTAAAAGGAGGAATAAAACAGGGAATTTTAGCCAGGTGCAGTTAAGAGGCTAAACTATCACAGGTGCATAAGGGTTAAAAGTTTAATTTCTTAGAATAATTTACTGGTGGAAGCTGAGTTAATCTCTGCCAAGTCCTGTTGAAAGGACCAAACCATCACAGAGAACTGGACCTTTGCAGTGGGGCGGGAAAGAAGCCTCCACCCATGAATACTATTCAAAATGGACAGTAATTTTGTGTGTGTGTGTTTGTGTGTGATGTATGGAGAGAGATTATACATATAGACAGAAAGAAACATGGAAGACTGGTGGCAGAAAAAAAACCTCCTGGTCCATCTAGTCTGCCCTTATACATTTCCTGTATTTTATCTTAGGATGGATCTATGTTTATTCCAGGCATGTTTCAATTCAGTTACTGTGGATTTACCAACTACATCTGCTGGAAGTTTGTTCCAAGCATCCACTACTCTTTCAGTAAAATAATATTTTCTTTGCCCCAACTAACCTCAGATTGTGCCCCCTTGTATGTATCTATGCATGTAAATAGATGATATCTACATAGACATGTATGGAGATATGTATACCTGATATGTATGATAGATAAGTATTTTGATAGATGATTGGCTGGCTTTAAAAACTGGACCTTTCCAGTGGGGCGGGAAAGCAGCCTCCACCCATGAATACTATTCAAAATGGACAGTAATTTTGTGTGTATGTGTGATATACGTGTGATGTATGTAGAGAGATGATACATATAGATAGAAACATAGAAACATGGAAGACTGACGGCAGAAAAAAACCTCCTGGTCCATCTAGTCTGGCCTTATACTATTTCCTGTATTTTATCTTAGGATGGATCTATGTGTATCCCAGGCATGTTTAAATTCAGTTCCTGTGGATTTACCAACTCACATCTGCTGGAAGTTTGTTCCAAGTATCTACTACTCTTTTAATAAAATATTTTCTCACGTTACTTCTGATCTTTCCCCAACTAACCTCAGATTGTGCCACCTTGTATGTATGTATGCATGTAAATAGATGATACCTACATAGACATCTATGGAGATATGTATACTAAATATGTATGATAGATAAGTATTTGGATAGATGATAGGAGGGATAAATTTGAGAGAGAAACACATTTTCAATTTTAATGTGGGCCAATGTGCCCACAGAAAAAGTGACAATAAAAGTATCTTGTTTTATTTTACAAACTGAAAGGCATAGAGAGGAAGGGGTCCGGCTGTTTTCCAAGGCACCAAAGGGCCAGACAAGGAATAAGGGATGGAAGCTGACCAAGGAGAGATTATTCAACCTGGAAATAAGGGGGAACTTTTTGAGGGTGAAACAGAAGTTGCTTGTGGAGGTCGTGAGAGCTCCAACACTTTAAAGAGGAGATTGAATGGCCATTTGTCTGAAATGGTGCGGGGACTCCTGCTTGAGCGGGGTTGGACTAGATGACCCACAAGGTCCCTTCCAGCTCTCGTAGCAAGCTAATTTAAAGCACCTGCCCAGACTGCGTGCCTCCCTCAATCACCCACACCTGTGAGGCCAAGCGCCAGGTCCCTTTGCCGCCAAGCGCTCTCCGACCGACCGCCCCGGCTGCGATTGGCTGCTTAGGAAACCTGTCCCTCGGATTGGCTGAGCGGCCTCTTCTCCCCCAGGGGGCGGGACACTTTAAAAACGTGGACGGACTGCTCGGGCTGAGGTAAAAGCAGCGCGTACAGCCGCGTTTCGCTCGGGTTTTTTCCCCTCTCGGAAGAGGAGGCTACGGACCGTGCGAGGAACCCGTCTCTCCCCACGGCGCCCCCGCAGCCCAAGGCTTCGCAGATGGAGACCGCGACGGGTGCCTCTCGCACGGTGAGATAATCCTGCCTTGAGGCTCTTAGACGTTGTGGGACGCTGGGGGAGCTAATGCATATAGGGAGTAAAGAAGCAACTTGTGCTAGTACTTGTATATAAATATTGTATCTTTGTATACCACCAATACGTACGTGACAAAACAAAAAATAAAATTAAATAATAAATAGTGCCCGAGGTATTTTTAGTCTATTCTCGGAGTAAAAACAGCATTTGAGGTAAATTTAGTCTATTCTTGGGGAGTAAAAAAGGCAACTGGAGTAATTTTAGTTGATTCCCAGAGAGTAAGGAAGGCACCTGAGGGTAAATTTTTACCAGGCTGTGTAATTTCTCAGGAGTAAAACACCACTGGTGGTTGAGGTGTATCTTATTTAAAGGACTCCCAACCCCACAGCTCACCTATGGGGAATTAACTCAGTCCCACGAAGTGAGTTTCCCTCAGGGAAATTTGGCAAATTTCTAGGTCCTGAATAATTTTAACCAAAGCTGGAGTTTTTAGGAGTAAAATATAGATGGAAGCTGCAATCTCAGATGTGTTCTATTCAACTGTAATCTGAATTCTATTCAGCTCTAATTATCTATCTCAGCTGTGTTCAAAGGATCACAGACCAATGAGAGTTAAAAGTAGCTTAAAAGGAGGAATAAAACAGGGAATTTTAGCCAGGTGCAGTTAAGAGGCTAAACTATCACAGGTGCATAAGGGTTAAAAGTTTAATTTCTTAGAATAATTTACTGGTGGAAGCTGAGTTAATCTCTGCCAAGTCCTGTTGAAAGGACCAAACCATCACAGAGAACTGGACCTTTGCAGTGGGGCGGGAAAGAAGCCTCCACCCATGAATACTATTCAAAATGGACAGTAATTTTGTGTGTGTGTGTGTTTGTGTGTGATGTATGGAGAGAGATTATACATATAGACAGAAAGAAACATGGAAGACTGGTGGCAGAAAAAAACCCTCCTGGTCCATCTAGTCTGCCCTTATACATTTCCTGTATTTTATCTTAGGATGGATCTATGTTTATTCCAGGCATGTTTCAATTCAGTTACTGTGGATTTACCAACTACATCTGCTGGAAGTTTGTTCCAAGCATCCACTACTCTTTCAGTAAAATAATATTTTCTTTGCCCCAACTAACCTCAGATTGTGCCCCCTTGTATGTATCTATGCATGTAAATAGATGATATCTACATAGACATGTATGGAGATATGTATACCTGATATGTATGATAGATAAGTATTTTGATAGATGATTGGCTGGCTTTAAAAACTGGACCTTTCCAGTGGGGCGGGAAAGCAGCCTCCACCCATGAATACTATTCAAAATGGACAGTAATTTTGTGTGTATGTGTGATATACGTGTGATGTATGTAGAGAGATGATACATATAGATAGAAACATAGAAACATGGAAGACTGACGGCAGAAAAAAACCTCCTGGTCCATCTAGTCTGGCCTTATACTATTTCCTGTATTTTATCTTAGGATGGATCTATGTGTATCCCAGGCATGTTTAAATTCAGTTCCTGTGGATTTACCAACTCACATCTGCTGGAAGTTTGTTCCAAGTATCTACTACTCTTTTAATAAAATATTTTCTCACGTTACTTCTGATCTTTCCCCAACTAACCTCAGATTGTGCCACCTTGTATGTATGTATGCATGTAAATAGATGATACCTACATAGACATGTATGGAGATATGTATACTAAATATGTATGATAGATAAGTATTTGGATAGATGATAGGAGGGATAAATTTGAGAGAGAAACACATTTTCAATTTTAATGTGGGCCAATGTGCCCACAGAAAAAGTGACAATAAAAGTATCTTGTTTTATTTTACAAACTGAAAGGCATAGAGAGGAAGGGGTCCGGCTGTTTTCCAAGGCACCAAAGGGCCAGACAAGGAATAAGGGATGGAAGCTGACCAAGGAGAGATTATTCAACCTGGAAATAAGGGGGAACTTTTTGAGGGTGAAACAGAAGTTGCTTGTGGAGGTCGTGAGAGCTCCAACACTTTAAAGAGGAGATTGAATGGCCATTTGTCTGAAATGGTGCGGGGACTCCTGCTTGAGCGGGGTTGGACTAGATGACCCACAAGGTCCCTTCCAGCTCTCGTAGCAAGCTAATTTAAAGCACCTGCCCAGACTGCGTGCCTCCCTCAATCACCCACACCTGTGAGGCCAAGCGCCAGGTCCCTTTGCCGCCAAGCGCTCTCCGACCGACCGCCCCGGCTGCGATTGGCTGCTTAGGAAACCTGTCCCTCGGATTGGCTGAGCGGCCTCTTCTCCCCCGAGGGGGCGGGACACTTTAAAAACGTGGACGGACTGCTCGGGATGAGGTAAAAGCAGCGCGTACAGCCGCGTTTCGCTCGGGTTTTTTCCCCTCTCGGAAGAGGAGGCTACGGACCGTGCGAGGAACCCGTCTCTCCCCACGGCGCCCCCGCAGCCCAAGGCTTCGCAGATGGAGACCGCGACGGGTGCCTCTCGCACGGTGAGATAATCCTGCCTTGAGGCTCTTAGACGTTGTGGGACGCTGGGGGAGCTAATGCATATAGGGAGTAAAGAAGCAACTTGTGCTAGTACTTGTATATAAATATTGTATCTTTGTATACCACCAATACGTACGTGACAAAACAAAAAATAAAATAAAATAATAAATAGTGCCCGAGGTATTTTTAGTCTATTCTCGGAGTAAAAACAGCATTTGAGGTAAATTTAGTCTATTCTTGGGGAGTAAAAAAGGCAACTGGAGTAATTTTAGTTGATTCCCAGAGAGTAAGGAAGGCACCTGAGGGTAAATTTTTACCAGGCTGTGTAATTTCTCAGGAGTAAAACACCACTGGTGGTTGAGGTGTATCTTATTTAAAGGACTCCCAACCCCACAGCTCACCTATGGGGAATTAACTCAGTCCCACGAAGTGAGTTTCCCTCAGGGAAATTTGGCAAATTTCTAGGTCCTGAATAATTTTAACCAAAGCTGGAGTTTTTAGGAGTAAAATATAGATGGAAGCTGCAATCTCAGATGTGTTCTATTCAACTGTAATCTGAATTCTATTCAGCTCTAATTATCTATCTCAGCTGTGTTCAAAGGATCACAGACCAATGAGAGTTAAAAGTAGCTTAAAAGGAGGAATAAAACGGAATTTTAGCCAGGTGCAGTTAAGAGGCTAAACTATCACAGGTGCATAAGGGTTAAAAGTTTAATTTCTTAGAATAATTTACTGGTGGAAGCTGAGTTAATCTCTGCCAAGTCCTGTTGAAAGGACCAAACCATCACAGAGAACTGGACCTTTGCAGTGGGGCGGGGAAAGAAGCCTCCACCCATGAATACTATTCAAAATGGACAGTAATTTTGTGTGTGTGTGTGTGTTTGTGTGTGATGTATGGAGAGAGATTATACATATAGACAGAAAGAAACATGGAAGACTGGTGGCAGAAAAAAACCCTCCTGGTCCATCTAGTCTGCCCTTATACATTTCCTGTATTTTATCTTAGGATGGATCTATGTTTATTCCAGGCATGTTTCAATTCAGTTACTGTGGATTTACCAACTACATCTGCTGGAAGTTTGTTCCAAGCATCCACTACTCTTTCAGTAAAATAATATTTTCTTTGCCCCAACTAACCTCAGATTGTGCCCCCTTGTATGTATCTATGCATGTAAATAGATGATATCTACATAGACATGTATGGAGATATGTATACCTGATATGTATGATAGATAAGTATTTTGATAGATGATTGGCTGGCTTTAAAAACTGGACCTTTCCAGTGGGGCGGGAAAGCAGCCTCCACCCATGAATACTATTCAAAATGGACAGTAATTTTGTGTGTATGTGTGATATACGTGTGATGTATGTAGAGAGATGATACATATAGATAGAAACATAGAAACATGGAAGACTGACGGCAGAAAAAAACCTCCTGGTCCATCTAGTCTGGCCTTATACTATTTCCTGTATTTTATCTTAGGATGGATCTATGTGTATCCCAGGCATGTTTAAATTCAGTTCCTGTGGATTTACCAACTCACATCTGCTGGAAGTTTGTTCCAAGTATCTACTACTCTTTTAATAAAATATTTTCTCACGTTACTTCTGATCTTTCCCCAACTAACCTCAGATTGTGCCACCTTGTATGTATGTATGCATGTAAATAGATGATACCTACATAGACATGTATGGAGATATGTATACTAAATATGTATGATAGATAAGTATTTGGATAGATGATAGGAGGGATAAATTTGAGAGAGAAACACATTTTCAATTTTAATGTGGGCCAATGTGCCCACAGAAAAAGTGACAATAAAAGTATCTTGTTTTATTTTACAAACTGAAAGGCATAGAGAGGAAGGGGTCCGGCTGTTTTCCAAGGCACCAAAGGGCCAGACAAGGAATAAGGGATGGAAGCTGACCAAGGAGAGATTATTCAACCTGGAAATAAGGGGGAACTTTTTGAGGGTGAAACAGAAGTTGCTTGTGGAGGTCGTGAGAGCTCCAACACTTTAAAGAGGAGATTGAATGGCCATTTGTCTGAAATGGTGCGGGGACGCCTGCTTGAGCGGGGTTGGACTAGATGACCCACAAGGTCCCTTCCAGCTCTCGTAGCAAGCTAATTTAAAGCACCTGCCCAGACTGCGTGCCTCCCTCAATCACCCACACCTGTGAGGCCAAGCGCCAGGTCCCTTTGCCGCCAAGCGCTCTCCGACCGACCGCCCCGGCTGCGATTGGCTGCTTAGGAAACCTGTCCCTCGGATTGGCTGAGCGGCCTCTTCTCCCCCGAGGGGGCGGGACACTTTAAAAACGTGGACGGACTGCTCGGGCTGAGGTAAAAGCAGCGCGTACAGCCGCGTTTCGCTCGGGTTTTTTTCCCCTCTCGGAAGAGGAGGCTACGGACCGTGCGAGGAACCCGTCTCTCCCCACGGCGCCCCCGCAGCCCAAGGCTTCGCAGATGGAGACCGCGACGGGTGCCTCTCGCACGGTGAGATAACCCTGCCTTGAGGCTCTTAGACGTTGTGGGACGCTGGGGGAGCTAATGCATATAGGGAGTAAAGAAGCAACTTGTGCTAGTACTTGTATATAAATATTGTATCTTTGTATACCACCAATACGTACGTGACAAAACAAAAAATAAAATAAAATAATAAATAGTGCCCGAGGTATTTTTAGTCTATTCTCGGAGTAAAAACAGCATTTGAGGTAAATTTAGTCTATTCTTGGGGAGTAAAAAAGGCAACTGGAGTAATTTTAGTTGATTCCCAGAGAGTAAGGAAGGCACCTGAGGGTAAATTTTTACCAGGCTGTGTAATTTCTCAGGAGTAAAACACCACTGGTGGTTGAGGTGTATCTTATTTAAAGGACTCCCAACCCCACAGCTCACCTATGGGGAATTAACTCAGTCCCACGAAGTGAGTTTCCCTCAGGGAAATTTGGCAAATTTCTAGGTCCTGAATAATTTTAACCAAAGCTGGAGTTTTTAGGAGTAAAATATAGATGGAAGCTGCAATCTCAGATGTGTTCTATTCAACTGTAATCTGAATTCTATTCAGCTCTAATTATCTATCTCAGCTGTGTTCAAAGGATCACAGACCAATGAGAGTTAAAAGTAGCTTAAAAGGAGGAATAAAACAGGGAATTTTAGCCAGGTGCAGTTAAGAGGCTAAACTATCACAGGTGCATAAGGGTTAAAAGTTTAATTTCTTAGAATAATTTACTGGTGGAAGCTGAGTTAATCTCTGCCAAGTCCTGTTGAAAGGACCAAACCATCACAGAGAACTGGACCTTTGCAGTGGGGCGGGAAAGAAGCCTCCACCCATGAATACTATTCAAAATGGACAGTAATTTTGTGTGTGTGTGTGTTTGTGTGTGATGTATGGAGAGAGATTATACATATAGACAGAAAGAAACATGGAAGACTGGTGGCAGAAAAAAACCCTCCTGGTCCATCTAGTCTGCCCTTATACATTTCCTGTATTTTATCTTAGGATGGATCTATGTTTATTCCAGGCATGTTTCAATTCAGTTACTGTGGATTTACCAACTACATCTGCTGGAAGTTTGTTCCAAGCATCCACTACTCTTTCAGTAAAATAATATTTTCTTTGCCCCAACTAACCTCAGATTGTGCCCCCTTGTATGTATCTATGCATGTAAATAGATGATATCTACATAGACATGTATGGAGATATGTATACCTGATATGTATGATAGATAAGTATTTTGATAGATGATTGGCTGGCTTTAAAAACTGGACCTTTCCAGTGGGGCGGGAAAGCAGCCTCCACCCATGAATACTATTCAAAATGGACAGTAATTTTGTGTGTATGTGTGATATACGTGTGATGTATGTAGAGAGATGATACATATAGATAGAAACATAGAAACATGGAAGACTGACGGCAGAAAAAAACCTCCTGGTCCATCTAGTCTGGCCTTATACTATTTCCTGTATTTTATCTTAGGATGGATCTATGTGTATCCCAGGCATGTTTAAATTCAGTTCCTGTGGATTTACCAACTCACATCTGCTGGAAGTTTGTTCCAAGTATCTACTACTCTTTTAATAAAATATTTTCTCACGTTACTTCTGATCTTTCCCCAACTAACCTCAGATTGTGCCACCTTGTATGTATGTATGCATGTAAATAGATGATACCTACATAGACATGTATGGAGATATGTATACTAAATATGTATGATAGATAAGTATTTGGATAGATGATAGGAGGGATAAATTTGAGAGAGAAACACATTTTCAATTTTAATGTGGGCCAATGTGCCCACAGAAAAAGTGACAATAAAAGTATCTTGTTTTATTTTACAAACTGAAAGGCATAGAGAGGAAGGGGTCCGGCTGTTTTCCAAGGCACCAAAGGGCCAGACAAGGAATAAGGGATGGAAGCTGACCAAGGAGAGATTATTCAACCTGGAAATAAGGGGGAACTTTTTGAGGGTGAAACAGAAGTTGCTTGTGGAGGTCGTGAGAGCTCCAACACTTTAAAGAGGAGATTGAATGGCCATTTGTCTGAAATGGTGCGGGGACTCCTGCTTGAGCGGGGTTGGACTAGATGACCCACAAGGTCCCTTCCAGCTTTCGTAGCAAGCTAATTTAAAGCACCTGCCCAGACTGCGTGCCTCCCTCAATCACCCACACCTGTGAGGCCAAGCGCCAGGTCCCTTTGCCGCCAAGCGCTCTCCGACCGACCGCCCCGGCTGCGATTGGCTGCTTAGGAAACCTGTCCCTCGGATGGGCTGAGCGGCCTCTTCTCCCCCGAGGGGGCGGGACACTTTAAAAACGTGGACGGACTGCTCGGGCTGAGGTAAAAGCAGCGCGTACAGCCGCGTTTCGCTCGGGTTTTTTCCCCTCTCGGAAGAGGAGGCTACGGACCGTGCGAGGAACCCGTCTCTCCCCACGGCGCCCCCGCAGCCCAAGGCTTCGCAGATGGAGACCGCGACGGGTGCCTCTCGCACGGTGAGATAATCCTGCCTTGAGGCTCTTAGACGTTGTGGGACGCTGGGGGAGCTAATGCATATAGGGAGTAAAGAAGCAACTTGTGCTAGTACTTGTATATAAATATTGTATCTTTGTATACCATGACAAAACAAACAAATAAAATAATAAATAGTGCCCGAGGTAATTTTAGTCTATTCTTGGATCAAAAAGAGCATTTGAGATAATTTTAGTCTATTCTTGGGGAGTAAAAAAGGCAACTGGAGTAATTTTAGTTGATTCCCAGAGAGTAAGGAAGGTATCTTATTTAAAGGACTCCCAACCCCACAGCTCACCTATGGAGAATCATGGCAGTCCCACGATGTGAGTTTCCCACAGGGAAATTTGGCAAATTTCTAGGTCCTGGATAATTTTAACCAAGGCTGGAGTTTTTAGGAGTAAAATATGGATGGAATCTGTAATCTCAGCTGTGTTCTATTCAACTGTAATCTGAATTCTGAATAATTTACTGGTGGAAGCTGAGTTAATCTCTGCCAAGTCCTATTGAAAGGACCAAACCATCACAGAGAAGTCATAATTAAAAATAGCTTTAAAACAGGTAAAGGTAAAATTTATTTTAGGAACTGACTTTGCTTTCAGGAATAAAGTGATTTTTGGGGGGGCTCTCAGGTAATTTCAGTCAAGGCTCAAATTTACTTGGCCACATAAAGTAGTACATAAACATATAGAGGGCTAGCTAATTCAAGTAAAGGCAAAAGTTATACAAGTCCAGGAGCTGACCATTGCTTTCAGGAATGAAAGCCAAATATTGGGATTGAGGTAATTCTAGTCAAGGCTCAAATTGTTAAACAAAACATGTAGAGGACTAGCTACTTCAAGCAACTAATGGCAAAAGTTACCTAAAATTTAGTCCCATATGGGAAGTGACCTGACTCTCTTGCAGGAACTAGGGGGGTGGGGATGACACTAAGGCAATTTTAGGGATGCCTTCCTGTTCCTAGAGCGTAACAGAAACTCCTGTAGTTGGAGGTCATATCTTTGGGAACAGTAAAAACCAGGGGTCTGAATTATTCTCAAGGACACAACATTCCAATTCATTCCATCTTGCTTCCTTTCACTTGTAGGAGCATAAAAGCACCTTTTTAAAATTGATGAATTGGTTTTCTAGTTGCTGAACATCGGGTGGTCATTTGGTGATGTTGATTTTTTTATATTATTATTATTATTATTATTATTATTATTATTATTATTATTTCAAAGGCACACTACGTGAAGGAAATCATGACAGATACGCAGTCGAAGACATCAAAGGTAGGTCAGGTTGAATTCACTTTCCAGTGTTGTATTTAACCAAAAAGCCTGACAAATATTATTGCCAACATGTGATTTATTACTGCAAAAAACTTTGGGCCTTGCTAAAAGTTTTCCCTAAATCTAAGGAATGCTTTAATGATTTTTTTTGTGGGGAGGGGATATAAAGTAATAATGGTTAAAAATGTAACAAAAGTATCTTAAACATATAAACAATTTTTGATGTGAGATGATTTTAGCCATTGTCGGTGGTAGAACCAGAGGGGCCCCCATGGTTTTCCAACCCTGCGCAGTGATGCCTGAGCTGCCAGGCAGGAGGACCACCGCGGTTGGAGTGCTGGGTCTGTGGAAGAATGGGGAAGCGACTAAGGTGGGCGAGAGGGACGAGGAAGAATCAGAAAAGCTTTGCCCTCTTTGCCTTATAACCATTCCAGAAACTATCAAGTTTCTTCTTGAAAAACCTCCAGCGTTGGAGGACCCCATAATCAACCATGTCAAAAAAAGTCATAAATTACCATAACATTTTATTTATTCATGATTTATGTACAGTACTACATTCATTGGGGTGTGTGTATGTGTGTCCCCTTCCCATCTTGCCCTAAGCAAGACTTGCAGTGACCGCCAAGAAAAGCTGGTTGATTAGCAGCCTTTGAAACTCCTTGCCACAAGAAGGAAGCCCCGGTTAGCTAAAAAATAAGTTTCAGCAGGGTTTTTTTAAATCCACAGGGGTTGGTTGGTTGGTAGAATGAAAAAGGATCCAATAGATTCCTGCAATTCATGGGCACCAACTCAGTCTGGGAGGCCCTGTCATCTTCACACAGGGTTTTCACATATTTTTCAGGAAACGGGACTTTCCCTTGGGAGCTTGTGTGTCTTTGCGAGGTCAGGTTGTGGCTTTGGCCTTCATGGCTTGTCGGTGGGAAGGGAACGTCACAATATCACAAGAGGCAGATTGAAGTTTAATCCTCCTCGCCCGGTGGCTGTCCTAAAAAGAAATACACACTTGTGCGTGATTCAGAATAACAGGGTTGGAAGGGAGCCTGGAGGTTTTCTAGACCACCCCCTGCTCAGGCAGGAAAGGAAACCCTGCCTACACCATTGATGGAAGCTACCGGTAATGAAGGAGAGAAGCAACCTAGAAGGGGTTGGACTAGAAGACCTCCAAGGTCCCTTCCGGCTCTTTTCTGATTGTGTTAGGTCCAGGAAATTACCCATTTTAACTTTCTCTCTCTCTCTCATCTGCCTGCCTACCTGCCTACCTCTATCTATCTATCCATCTATCTATCTATCTCTATCCATCTATCCATCTATATCTGTCTGTCTGTCTATCTATCTTCTCTCTATCTATCTATCTATCTATCTATCTATCTATCTATCTATCTATCTATTTATCTTCTCTATCTATCTATCTCATCTATCTATCTATCTATCTATCTATCTATCTATCTATCTATCTATCTATCCATATCTATTTATCCATCTATCCATGTCTGTCTGTCTGTCTGTCTGTCTATCTATCTTCTATCTCTGTCTCTCTCTCTCTCTCTCTCTCTATCTTCTCTATCTTCTCTATCTACCTACCTACGTACCTACGTACCTACCTACGTACCTACCTACCTTATTGTTATTCTCCCTCTCTTTCTCGTATTTGTAATAATAAACTTCAAAATTCAATGTTTATATTATATAAACAGTGTTGTCTGAGTACAGTTGTTTTAAAACATGGTGATAATAATATTCATAATAATAATATAACAACAACAAGAATAATAGTGTTTGCTTATCCATAGCCATTATAATTTTTTTAAGTGAATACTGTACATCCCATAGATTGTATACTGGGGCATCTGAATGCTAAGAGAGACATGAGATAAATCCCTCGCAAAACTAGAAAACTAGCAAGTGAAGGAACAGCTCACCTTTTATACATGGTATGTTTGTGTGTATATCTGCTCTTAATAATGGTGTTTTTAGTGTTTTTTACATTATTAGGTTTGTTTTTACATTGTCTTTATTATTGCTGTGAGCCGCCCCAAGTCTACGGAGAGGGGCGGCATTCAAATCTAATAAATGAATGAATGAATGAATGAATGAATAAATAAAAATAAAGTTCCACCCAGGCCATAAATTCGCCGTCACTGGACTAGTACATATGCACGAGTGGGGGAACCTTTATCTTTTTAACTGGGTTTGCCCAACGCAAGATATGGGCCACCCACTTCTTTGAAAATAAGCCGTATTGGTAATTGACATCGAAGGACAAAAAACAATATGGATAGTTCCAGAAACCAAATTTAAACCATGAATACACAATCACAGCCCAGACAACCATCTTATTATTTTGCACTTTGGGACAAGCAAGCATCCCTTTTGAAAGGATTGAACTAGGGGTGGCAGCGGAAGGAAAGAGTTCCTGTAACTGAGAAAGAAGGAAACAGTTTCAATTTTGGGTCAATTTCTTTCCCTTTCAGGAGGCTGAGACCTCATGTATAAAAAACTCCTCCATTTGCATCATTTAAGTAGAATTCTTAGAAAGCAAAGCAAACCAAACCAGTTCTGGATTATTTTTATTTTTATTTATTTGTTGGACTTGTATGCCGCCCCTCTCTGTGGACTAGGAGTAACTCACAACACATATAAATATATGTGCAAATAATATATACAAATATATTATTATAGTAATATAATATAATATAGTAATATAATATAGTAAATAATATATATAAATATATTATTAAATATATATACATAGATATAAATATATTAAGAAAAATATAATTATATTAATTAGATTTCAGATGTGTTATTGTGTATGTATGTATATATATATATATATGTATATAGATATAGATAGAAATAGATCTATCCTAGTCTCCCTTAATTTTCAAATTCAGCAAAAAACGTGACATATATACTGTATATAAATGTAGATTGTTCTGAGTTCGGGATATGCACCATGTAATATTTTGAGTGTCTATGCCACGTTTCGGTGAAATCACATTCACCATCATCAGGCTGGAGTTATAAGCTTCGTGTTGCTGTAAATATGAAATGTTTGCAACTGCCATTTGTTCCTTATATATAGTGTTGGGGGTGGAGATTAGGTTTGAATGTAGCAAATAGATATATATATGTACATTCAGACACACACATATACATTCATACATACATACATACATACATACATACATACATACACAATAACACATCTGAAATTTAATTAATATAATAATATTATTTTCTTAAAAAGAAACGGGGGGGGGGGGAATAACACATTCAATATTTGTACCAGACAATAAAACCAAGGGGTGCTTCACAATATTGTAACAAGTCCAAAGTATGTATTTCCTAAAGTGTATAAAAATTATAATTTTTTTAATTAAGACATTTGCAGATTTTCTTTAAACAATGTGTACTTGTGGGGGGGGCAACCTTTTGCAAGAAGGGATGATTCCTATCAACACCCCCATCCTTGAAGTGGATGATGGGACTTGTCATCCAAGGCATCCCCAGTCCAAGGCAGCCCTTGAGCTATGACCACAATTGAGCCCAAAATCTACATTGTTAAGTGAAATATTTCTTAAGTGAGCTCTGCCCCATTTTACGACCTTTCTTTCCACCGTTGTTAAGTGAATCACAGCAATTGTTAAGTAAATAGCATGGCTGTTAAATGAATTTGACTTCTTCATTGACTTTGATTGGCAGAAGGCTGCAAAAATGTGATCACATGACCCCGGGACACTATAATCGTCATAAATATGAATCAGTGGCCATACGCCTGAATCTCGATCATGTAACTATGGGGACGCTGCAAATGGTCGCAAGCGTGAAAAAATCATGAGTCACTTTTTCAATGCCATTGTAACTTGGAATGGTCACTAAATGAACTGTTGTAAGTCGAGGACTGACTGTATGAGCCCAAATCTCCCTCTGATCTCTTAGTCCTCTGCAAAAATAATAAAAGAGATAATTTAAAAACTGGACCTTTGCAGTGGGGTGGGAAAGCAGCCTCCACCCTGAAAAAAACTAGTTACTTGAGCCTTTCAATCAAAAGGGGTGATTGCTGGCTGGAGGCACCATGAATACTATTCAAAATGGACAGTAATTGTGTGTGTGTGTGTTTGTGTGTGATGTATGGAGAGAGATGATATATATAGATAGAAACAAACATGAAAGACTGATGGCAGAAAAAAAAACCTCCTGGTCCATCTAGTCTGCCCTTATACTATTTCCTGTATTTTATCTTAGGATGGATCTATGTTTATCCCAGGCATGTTTCAATTCAGTTCCTGTGGATTTACCAACCACATCTGCTGGAAGTTTGTTCCAAGCATCTACTACTCTTTCAGTAAAATAATATTTTGTTTGCCCCAACTAACCTCAGATTGTGCCCCTTTGTATGTATGTATGTATGTATGTATGTATGTATGTATGTATGTATGTAAATAGATTATACCTACATAGACATGTATGGAGATATGTATGATAGATAAGTACAGTATTTGGATAGATGATAGATGATTGGATAGATGGTTGGATAAATTTTGGGAGAGCAACGCTATTTCAATTTTAATGTGGGCCAATGTGTCCACAGTAAAAAGTGACAATAAAGGTTACCTTATCTATCTTATTTTATTTTACACACTGAAAGGCATAGTGAGGAAGGGGTTAGGCTGTTTTCCAAGGCACCAAAAGGCCAGACAAGGAGTAAGGGATGGAAGCTGGAACAGACTGCTCGGGCTGAGGTAAAAGCAGCGCGTGCAGCCGCGTTTCGCTCCTGTTTTTTCCCCTCTCGGAAGAGGAGGCTTCGGGCCGTGCGAGGAACCCGTCTCTCCCCACGGCACCCCCGCAGCCCAAGTCTTCGCAGATGGAGACCGCGATGGGTACCTCTCGCACGGTGAGATAATCCTGCCTTGAGGCTCTTAGACGTTGCGGGACGCTGGGGGAGCTAATGCATATACGGAGTAAAGAAATATTTTGTGTTAGTACTTGTATATAAATATTGTATCTTTGTATACCACCAATACAAAACAAATAAATAAAATAATAAATAGTGCCCAAGGTAATTTTAGTCTATTCTTGGGGAGTGAAAAAGGCAACTGGAGGAAGTTTAGTTCATTCCTAGAGAGTAAGGAAGGCACCTGAGGTAAATTTTTACCAGGCTGTGTATTTCCTCGGGAGTAAAAAATACCACTGGTGGTTGAGGTGTATCCTATTTAAAGGACTCAGACCTTTGCAGTGGGGCGGGAAAGCAGCTTCCACCCATGAATACTATTCAAATACTATTCAATACTATTCATACATACATACATACATACATACATACATACATACATACATACATACAAAGGGGCACAATCTGAGGTTAGTTGGGGCAAACAAAATATTATTTTACTGAAAGAGTAGTAGATGCTTGGAACAAACGTCCAGCAGATGTGGTTGGTAAATCCACAGGAACTGAATTGAAACATGCCTGGGATAAACATAGATCCATCCGAAGATAAAATACAGGAAATAGTATAAGGGCAGACTAGATGGACCAGGAGGTTTTTTTTTCTGCCATCAGTCTTTCATGTTTGTTTCTATCTATATGTATCATCTCTCTCCATACATCACACACAAACACACACACACACACAAATTACTGTCCATTTTGAATAGTATTCATGGTGCCTCCAGCCAGCAATCACCCCTTTTGATTGAAAGGCTCAAGTAACTAGTTTTTTTCAGGGTGGAGGCTGCTTTCCCACCCCACTACAAAGGTCCAGTTTTTAAATTATCTCTTTTATTATTTTTGCAGAGGAAAAAGAGATCAGAGGGAGATTTGGGCTCATACAGGCAGTCCTCGACTTACAACAGTTCATTTAGTGACCATTCCAAGTTACAATGGCATTGAAAAAGTGACTCATGATTTTTTCACACTTGCGACCATTTGCAGCGTCCCCATAGTTACGTGATCGAGATTTAGGCGCATGGCCACTGATTCATATTTATGACGATTATAGTGTCCCCGGGGTCATGTGATCACATTTTTGCAGCCTTCTGCCAATCAAAGTCAATGAGGAAGCCCAATTCACTTAACAGCCATGCTATTTACTTAACAATTGCTGTGATTCACTTAACATTGCTGGCAAGAAAGGTTGTAAAATGGGGGCAGAGCTCACTTAAGAAATATTTCACCTAACAATGTAGATTTTGAGCTCAATTGTGGTCATAGCTCAAGGGCTACCTTGTACCGGGGATGCCTTGGATGACAAGTCCCATCAGCCACTTCGAGGATGGGGGGTATTAATAGGAATGATCCCTTCTTGCAAAAGGTTGCCCCCCCCAAGTACACATTGTTTAAAGAAAATCTGCAAATGTATTAAATAAAAAAATATATAATTTTTACACACTATAGGAAATACATACTTTGGATTTGTTACAATATTGCCAAGCACCCCCTTGGTTTTATTGTCTGGTGCAAATATTGAATTTGTGATTTTTTTCCCGTTTCTTTTTAAGAAAAGATATATAATTATATTAATTATATTTCAGATGTGTATGTATGTATGTATGTATGTATGTATGTATGTATGTATGTATACGTCACGTGTTTTTTTGCTGAATTTGAAAATTATGGGAGACTAGATCTATTTCGGCCTTATTTTGGCCTCATCAGCTAGCCATACCCACTGGGACTTGAACCTGCAACCTTTGCCTTGAAAGGTAGAGAATTATCCTCCAGCCTACAGTATCCAATATATATAAATACATATAGATAGAAACAAACATGAAAGACTGATGGCAGAAAAAAAACCCTCCTGGTCCATCTAGTCTGCCCCTTATACTATTTCCTGTATTTTATCTTAGGATGGATCTATGTTTATCCCAGGCATGGTTCAATTCAGTTCCTGTGGATTTACCAACCACATCTGCTGGAAGTTTGTTCCAAGCATCTACTACTCTTTCAGTAAAATAATACTTTGTTTGCCCCAACTAACCTCAGATTGTGCCCCCTTGTATGTATGTATGTATGTATGTATGTATGTATGTATGTATGTATGTAAATAAATTATACCTACATAGACATGTATGGAGATATGTATGATAGATAAGTACAGTATTTGGATAGATGATAGATGATTGGATAGATGGATGGATAAATTTTGGGAGAGCAACGCTATTTCAATTTTAATGTGGGCCAATGTGTCCACAGTAAAAAGTGACGATAAAGGTTACCTTATCTATCTTATTTTATTTTACACACTGAAAGGCATAGTGAGGAAGGGGTTAGGCTGTTTTCCAAGGCACCAAAAGGCCAGACAAGGAGTAAGGGATGGAAGCTGACCAAGGAGAGATTATTCAACCTCTGGAAATAAGGGGGAACTTTCTGAGGGTGAAACAGAAGTTGCTTGTGGAGGTCGTGAGAGCTCCAGCATTGAGACTTTCAAGAGGAGATTGAATGGCCATTTGTCTGAAATGGTGCGGGGACTCCTGCTTGAGCGGGGTTGGACTAGATGACCCACAAGGCCGAAATAGATCTATCCTAGTTTCCGTTAATTTTCAAATTCAGCAAAAAAACATGTGACATTGTGTGTACATACACAATAACACATCTGAAATCTTATTAATATAATTATATTACTTTCTTAAAAAGAAATGGGGGGAAAATATAACAAATTCAATATTTGCACCAGACAATAAAACCAAGGGGTCCAAAGTATGTATTTCCTAAAGTGTGTAAAAAATTATATTTTTTTATTTAATAAATTTGCAGATTTTCTTTAAACAATGTGTAATTGGGGGGGGGGCAACCTTTTGCAAGAATTGATCATTCCTATCAACACCCCCATCCACGAAGTGGCTGATGGGACTTGTCATCCAAGGCAGCCCTTGAGCTATGATCACAATTGAGCCCAAAATCTACATTATATATTATTTTCCCTGGTGCAGAGCTGAAGGGATTGGATACTGTAGGCTGGAGGATAATTCTCTACCTTTCAAGGCAAAGGTTGCAGGTTCAAGTCCCAGTGGGTATGGCTAGCTGATGAGGCCAAAATAAGGCCGAAATAGATCTAGTCTCCCATAATTTTCAAATTCAGCAAAAAAACACGTGACGTATACATACATACATACATACATACATACATACATACATACACATCTGAAATATAATTAATATAATTATATTTCTTTTCTTAAAAAGAAACGGGAAAAAAATCACAAATTCAATATTTGCACCAGACAATAAAACCAAGGGGTGCTTGGCAATATTGTAACAAATCCAAAGTATGTATTTCCTATAGTGTGTAAAAATTATATATTTTTTATTTAATACATTTGCAGATTTTCTTTAAACAATGTGTACTTGGGGGGGGGGGCAACCTTTTGCAAGAAGGGATCATTCCTATTAACACCCCCATCCTCGAAGTGGCTGATGGGACTTGTCATCCAAGGCATCCCCGGTACAAGGTAGCCCTTGAGCTATGACCACAATTGAGCTCAAAATCTACATTGTTAGGTGAAATATTTTGAGGGTGAAACAGAAGTTGCTTGTGGAGGTCGTGGACAGTAATTTTGTGTGTATGTGTGATATACGTGTGATGTATGTAGAGAGATGATACATATAGATAAAAACATAGAAACATGGAAGACTGACGGCAGAAAAAAACCTCCTGGTCCATCTAGTCTGCCCTTATACTATTTCCTGTATTTTATCTTAGGATGGATCTATGTGTATCCCAGGCATGTTTAAATTCAGTTCCTGTGGATTTACCAACTCACATCTGCTGGAAGTTTGTTCCAAGTACTGTATCTACTACTCTTTTAATAAAATATTTTCTCAGGTTACTTCTGATCTTTCCCCAACTCACCTCAGATTGTGCTACCTTGTATGTATGTATGCATGTAAATAGATGATACCTACATAGACATGTATGGAGATATGTATACTAGATATGTATGATAGATAAGTATTTGGACAGATGATAGGATGGATAAATTTTGAGAGAGAAACACATTTTCAATTTTAATGTGGGCCAATGTGCCCACAGAAAAAGTGACAATAAAACTATCTTGTTTTATTTTACAAACTGAAAGGCATAGAGAGGAAGGGGTCCGGCTGTTTTCCAAGGCACCAAAGGGCCAGACAAGGAATAAGGGATGGAAGCTGACCAAGGAGAGATTATTCAACCTGGAAAAAAGGGGGAACTTTTTGAGGGTGAAACAGAAGTTGCTTGTGGAGGTCGTGAGAGCTCCAACACTTTAAAGAGGAGATTGAATGGCCATTTGTCTGAAATGGTGCGGGGACTCCTGCTTGAGCGGGGTTGGACTAGATGACCGACAAGGTCCCTTCCAGCTCTCGTAGCAAGCTAATTTCAAGCACCTGCCCAGACCGCGTGCCTCCCTCAATCACCCACATCTGTGAGGCCAAGCTCCAGTGCCTTTCCCGCCAAGCGCTCTCGTACTGACCGTCCAGGCTGAGATTGGCTGCTTTGGAAACCTGTCCTTCTGATTGGCTGAGCGGCCTCTTCTCCCCTGAGGGGGCGTGACATTTTAAAAACGTCGACGGATTGCTCGGGTTGAGGTAAAAGCAGCGCGTGCAGCCGCGTTTCGCTCGTGTTTTTTCCCCTCTCGGAAGAGGAGGCTGCGGGCCGTGCGAGGAACCCGTCTCTCCCCACGGCGCCCCGCAGCCCAAGGCTTCGCAGATGGAGACAGCGATGGGTGCCTCTCGCACGGTGAGATAATCCTGCCTTGAGGCTCTTAGACGTTGTGGGACGCTGGGGGAGCTAATGCATATAGGGAGTAAAGAAGCAACTTGTGCTAGTACTTGTATATAAATATTGTATCTTTGTATACCACCAATACGTACGTGACAAAACAAAAAATAAAATAAAATAATAAATAGTGCCCGAGGTATTTTTAGTCTATTCTCGGAGTAAAAACAGCATTTGAGGTAAATTTAGTCTATTCTTGGGGAGTAAAAAAGGCAACTGGAGTAATTTTAGTTGATTCCCAGAGGCACCTGAGGGTAAATTTTTACCAGGCTGTGTAATTTCTCAGGAGTAAAACACCACTGGTGGTTGAGGTGTATCTTATTTAAAGGACTCCCAACCCCACAGCTCACCTATGGGGAATTAACTCAGTCCCACGAAGTGAGTTTCCCTCAGGGAAATTTGGCAAATTTCTAGGTCCTGAATAATTTTAACCAAAGCTGGAGTTTTTAGGAGTAAAATATAGATGGAAGCTGCAATCTCAGATGTGTTCTATTCAACTGTAATCTGAATTCTATTCAGCTCTAATTATCTATCTCAGCTGTGTTCAAAGGATCACAGACCAATGAGAGTTAAAAGTAGCTTAAAAGGAGGAATAAAACAGGGAATTTTAGCCAGGTGCAGTTAAGAGGCTAAACTATCACAGGTGCATAAGGGTTAAAAGTTTAATTTCTTAGAATAATTTACTGGTGGAAGATGAGTTAATCTCTGCCAAGTCCTGTTGAAAGGACCAAACCATCACAGAGAACTGGACCTTTGCAGTGGGGCGGGAAAGAAGCCTCCACCCATGAATACTATTCAAAATGGACAGTAATTTTGTGTGTGTGTGTTTGTGTGTGATGTATGGAGAGAGATTATACATATAGACAGAAAGAAACATGGAAGACTGGTGGCAGAAAAAAACCCTCCTGGTCCATCTAGTCTGCCCTTATACATTTCCTGTATTTTATCTTAGGATGGATCTATGTTTATTCCAGGCATGTTTCAATTCAGTTACTGTGGATTTACCAACTACATCTGCTGGAAGTTTGTTCCAAGCATCCACTACTCTTTCAGTAAAATAATATTTTCTTTGCCCCAACTAACCTCAGATTGTGCCCCCTTGTATGTATCTATGCATGTAAATAGATGATATCTACATAGACATGTATGGAGATATGTATACCTGATATGTATGATAGATAAGTATTTTGATAGATGATTGGCTGGCTTTAAAAACTGGACCTTTCCAGTGGGGCGGGAAAGCAGCCTCCACCCATGAATACTATTCAAAATGGACAGTAATTTTGTGTGTATGTGTGATATACGTGTGATGTATGTAGAGAGATGATACATATAGATAGAAACATAGAAACATGGAAGACTGACGGCAGAAAAAAACCTCCTGGTCCATCTAGTCTGGCCTTATACTATTTCCTGTATTTTATCTTAGGATGGATCTATGTGTATCCCAGGCATGTTTAAATTCAGTTCCTGTGGATTTACCAACTCACATCTGCTGGAAGTTTGTTCCAAGTATCTACTACTCTTTTAATAAAATATTTTCTCACGTTACTTCTGATCTTTCCCCAACTAACCTCAGATTGTGCCACCTTGTATGTATGTATGCATGTAAATAGATGATACCTACATAGACATGTATGGAGATATGTATACTAAATATGTATGATAGATAAGTATTTGGATAGATGATAGGAGGGATAAATTTGAGAGAGAAACACATTTTCAATTTTAATGTGGGCCAATGTGCCCACAGAAAAAGTGACAATAAAAGTATCTTGCTTTATTTTACAAACTGAAAGGCATAGAGAGGAAGGGGTCCGGCTGTTTTCCAAGGCACCAAAGGGCCAGACAAGGAATAAGGGATGGAAGCTGACCAAGGAGAGATTATTCAACCTGGAAATAAGGGGGAACTTTTTGAGGGTGAAACAGAAGTTGCTTGTGGAGGTCGTGAGAGCTCCAACACTTTAAAGAGGAGATTGAATGGCCATTTGTCTGAAATGGTGCGGGGACTCCTGCTTGAGCGGGGTTGGACTAGATGACCCACAAGGTCCCTTCCAGCTCTCGTAGCAAGCTAATTTAAAGCACCTGCCCAGACTCCTGCCCAGACTGCGTGCCTCCCTCAATCACCCACACCTGTGAGGCCAAGCGCCAGGTCCCTTTGCCGCCAAGCGCTCTCCGACCGACCGCCCCGGCTGCGATTGGCTGCTTAGGAAACCTGTCCCTCGGATTGGCTGAGCGGCCTCTTCTCCCCCGAGGGGGCGGGACACTTTAAAAACGTGGACGGACTGCTCGGGCTGAGGTAAAAGCAGCGCGTACAGCCGCGTTTCGCTCGGGTTTTTTCCCCTCTCGGAAGAGGAGGCTACGGACCGTGCGAGGAACCCGTCTCTCCCCACGGCGCCCCCGCAGCCCAAGGCTTCGCAGATGGAGACCGCGACGGGTGCCTCTCGCACGGTGAGATAATCCTGCCTTGAGGCTCTTAGACGTTGTGGGACGCTGGGGGAGCTAATGCATATAGGGAGTAAAGAAGCAACTTGTGCTAGTACTTGTATATAAATATTGTATCTTTGTATACCACCAATACGTACGTGACAAAACAAAAAATAAAATAAAATAATAAATAGTGCCCGAGGTATTTTTAGTCTATTCTCGGAGTAAAAACAGCATTTGAGGTAAATTTAGTCTATTCTTGGGGAGTAAAAAAGGCAACTGGAGTAATTTTAGTTGATTCCCAGAGAGTAAGGAAGGCACCTGAGGGTAAATTTTTACCAGGCTGTGTAATTTCTCAGGAGTAAAACACCACTGGTGGTTGAGGTGTATCTTATTTAAAGGACTCCCAACCCCACAGCTCACCTATGGGGAATTAACTCAGTCCCACGAAGTGAGTTTCCCTCAGGGAAATTTGGCAAATTTCTAGGTCCTGAATAATTTTAACCAAAGCTGGAGTTTTTAGGAGTAAAATATAGATGGAAGCTGCAATCTCAGATGTGTTCTATTCAACTGTAATCTGAATTCTATTCAGCTCTAATTATCTATCTCAGCTGTGTTCAAAGGATCACAGACCAATGAGAGTTAAAAGTAGCTTAAAAGGAGGAATAAAACAGGGAATTTTAGCCAGGTGCAGTTAAGAGGCTAAACTATCACAGGTGCATAAGGGTTAAAAGTTTAATTTCTTAGAATAATTTACTGGTGGAAGCTGAGTTAATCTCTGCCAAGTCCTGTTGAAAGGACCAAACCATCACAGAGAACTGGACCTTTGCAGTGGGGCGGGAAAGAAGCCTCCACCCATGAATACTATTCAAAATGGACAGTAATTTTGTGTGTGTGTGTTTGTGTGTGATGTATGGAGAGAGATTATACATATAGACAGAAAGAAACATGGAAGACTGGTGGCAGAAAAAAAACCTCCTGGTCCATCTAGTCTGCCCTTATACATTTCCTGTATTTTATCTTAGGATGGATCTATGTTTATTCCAGGCATGTTTCAATTCAGTTACTGTGGATTTACCAACTACATCTGCTGGAAGTTTGTTCCAAGCATCCACTACTCTTTCAGTAAAATAATATTTTCTTTGCCCCAACTAACCTCAGATTGTGCCCCCTTGTATGTATCTATGCATGTAAATAGATTGTATCTACATAGACATGTATGGAGATATGTATACCTGATATGTATGATAGATAAGTATTTTGATAGATGATTGGCTGGCTTTAAAAACTGGACCTTTCCAGTGGGGCGGGAAAGCAGCCTCCACCCATGAATACTATTCAAAATGGACAGTAATTTTGTGTGTATGTGTGATATACGTGTGATGTATGTAGAGAGATGATACATATAGATAGAAACATAGAAACATGGAAGACTGACGGCAGAAAAAAACCTCCTGGTCCATCTAGTCTGGCCTTATACTATTTCCTGTATTTTATCTTAGGATGGATCTATGTGTATCCCAGGCATGTTTAAATTCAGTTCCTGTGGATTTACCAACTCACATCTGCTGGAAGTTTGTTCCAAGTATCTACTACTCTTTTAATAAAATATTTTCTCACGTTACTTCTGATCTTTCCCCAACTAACCTCAGATTGTGCCACCTTGTATGTATGTATGCATGTAAATAGATGATACCTACATAGACATGTATGGAGATATGTATACTAAATATGTATGATAGATAAGTATTTGGATAGATGATAGGAGGGATAAATTTGAGAGAGAAACACATTTTCAATTTTAATGTGGGCCAATGTGCCCACAGAAAAAGTGACAATAAAAGTATCTTGTTTTATTTTACAAACTGAAAGGCATAGAGAGGAAGGGGTCCGGCTGTTTTCCAAGGCACCAAAGGGCCAGACAAGGAATAAGGGATGGAAGCTGACCAAGGAGAGATTATTCAACCTGGAAATAAGGGGGAACTTTTTGAGGGTGAAACAGAAGTTGCTTGTGGAGGTCGTGAGAGCTCCAACACTTTAAATAGGAGATTGAATGGCCATTTGTCTGAAATGGTGCGGGGACGCCTGCTTGAGCGGGGTTGGACTAGATGACCCACAAGGTCCCTTCCAGCTCTCGTAGCAAGCTAATTTAAAGCACCTGCCCAGACTGCGTGCCTCCCTCAATCACCCACACCTGTGAGGCCAAGCGCCAGGTCCCTTTGCCGCCAAGCGCTCTCCGACCGACCGCCCCGGCTGCGATTGGCTGCTTAGGAAACCTGTCCCTCGGATTGGCTGAGCGGCCTCTTCTCCCCCGAGGGGGCGGGACACTTTAAAAACGTGGACGGACTGCTCGGGCTGAGGTAAAAGCAGCGCGTACAGCCGCGTTTCGCTCGGGTTTTTTCCCCTCTCGGAAGAGGAGGCTACGGACCGTGCGAGGAACCCGTCTCTCCCCACGGCGCCCCCGCAGCCCAAGGCTTCGCAGATGGAGACCGCGACGGGTGCCTCTCGCACGGTGAGATAATCCTGCCTTGAGGCTCTTAGACGTTGTGGGACGCTGGGGGAGCTAATGCATATAGGGAGTAAAGAAGCAACTTGTGCTAGTACTTGTATATAAATATTGTATCTTTGTATACCACCAATACGTACGTGACAAAACAAAAAATAAAATAAAATAATAAATAGTGCCCGAGGTATTTTTAGTCTATTCTCGGAGTAAAAACAGCATTTGAGGTAAATTTAGTCTATTCTTGGGGAGTAAAAAAGGCAACTGGAGTAATTTTAGTTGATTCCCAGAGAGTAAGGAAGGCACCTGAGGGTAAATTTTTACCAGGCTGTGTAATTTCTCAGGAGTAAAACACCACTGGTGGTTGAGGTGTATCTTATTTAAAGGACTCCCAACCCCACAGCTCACCTATGGGGAATTAACTCAGTCCCACGAAGTGAGTTTCCCTCAGGGAAATTTGGCAAATTTCTAGGTCCTGAATAATTTTAACCAAAGCTGGAGTTTTTAGGAGTAAAATATAGATGGAAGCTGCAATCTCAGATGTGTTCTATTCAACTGTAATCTGAATTCTATTCAGCTCTAATTATCTATCTCAGCTGTGTTCAAAGGATCACAGACCAATGAGAGTTAAAAGTAGCTTAAAAGGAGGAATAAAACAGGGAATTTTAGCCAGGTGCAGTTAAGAGGCTAAACTATCACAGGTGCATAAGGGTTAAAAGTTTAATTTCTTAGAATAATTTACTGGTGGAAGCTGAGTTAATCTCTGCCAAGTCCTGTTGAAAGGACCAAACCATCACAGAGAACTGGACCTTTGCAGTGGGGCGGGAAAGAAGCCTCCACCCATGAATACTATTCAAAATGGACAGTAATTTTGTGTGTGTGTGTTTGTGTGTGATGTATGGAGAGAGATTATACATATAGACAGAAAGAAACATGGAAGACTGGTGGCAGAAAAAAACCCTCCTGGTCCATCTAGTCTGCCCTTATACATTTCCTGTATTTTATCTTAGGATGGATCTATGTTTATTCCAGGCATGTTTCAATTCAGTTACTGTGGATTTACCAACTACATCTGCTGGAAGTTTGTTCCAAGCATCCACTACTCTTTCAGTAAAATAATATTTTCTTTGCCCCAACTAACCTCAGATTGTGCCCCCTTGTATGTATCTATGCATGTAAATAGATGATATCTACATAGACATGTATGGAGATATGTATACCTGATATGTATGATAGATAAGTATTTTGATAGATGATTGGCTGGCTTTAAAAACTGGACCTTTCCAGTGGGGCGGGAAAGCAGCCTCCACCCATGAATACTATTCAAAATGGACAGTAATTTTGTGTGTATGTGTGATATACGTGTGATGTATGTAGAGAGATGATACATATAGATAGAAACATAGAAACATGGAAGACTGACGGCAGAAAAAAACCTCCTGGTCCATCTAGTCTGGCCTTATACTATTTCCTGTATTTTATGGATCTATGTGTATCCCAGGCATGTTTAAATTCAGTTCCTGTGGATTTACCAACTCACATCTGCTGGAAGTTTGTTCCAAGTATCTACTACTCTTTTAATAAAATATTTTCTCACGTTACTTCTGATCTTTCCCCAACTAACCTCAGATTGTGCCACCTTGTATGTATGTATGCATGTAAATAGATGATACCTACATAGACATGTATGGACATATGTATACTAAATATGTATGATAGATAAGTATTTGGATAGATGATAGGAGGGATAAATTTGAGAGAGAAACACATTTTCAATTTTAATGTGGGCCAATGTGCCCACAGAAAAAGTGACAATAAAAGTATCTTGTTTTATTTTACAAACTGAAAGGCATAGAGAGGAAGGGGTCCGGCTGTTTTCCAAGGCACCAAAGGGCCAGACAAGGAATAAGGGATGGAAGCTGACCAAGTAGAGATTATTCAACCTGGAAATAAGGGGGAACTTTTTGAGGGTGAAACAGAAGTTGCTTGTGGAGGTCGTGAGAGCTCCAACACTTTAAAGAGGAGATTGAATGGCCATTTGTCTGAAATGGTGCGGGGACTCCTGCTTGAGCGGGGTTGGACTAGATGACCCACAAGGTCCCTTCCAGCTCTCGTAGCAAGCTAATTTAAAGCACCTGCCCAGACTGCGTGCCTCCCTCAATCACCCACACCTGTGAGGCCAAGCGCCAGGTCCCTTTGCCGCCAAGCGCTCTCCGACCGACCGCCCCGGCTGCGATTGGCTGCTTAGGAAACCTGTCCCTCGGATTGGCTGAGCGGCCTCTTCTCCCCCGAGGGGGCGGGACACTTTAAAAACGTGGACGGACTGCTCGGGCTGAGGTAAAAGCAGCGCGTACAGCCGCGTTTCGCTCGGGTTTTTTCCCCTCTCGGAAGAGGAGGCTACGGACCGTGCGAGGAACCCGTCTCTCCCCACGGCGCCCCCGCAGCCCAAGGCTTCGCAGATGGAGACCGCGACGGGTGCCTCTCGCACGGTGAGATAATCCTGCCTTGAGGCTCTTAGACGTTGTGGGACGCTGGGGGAGCTAATGCATATAGGGAGTAAAGAAGCAACTTGTGCTAGTACTTGTATATAAATATTGTATCTTTGTATACCACCAATACGTACGTGACAAAACAAAAAATAAAATAAAATAATAAATAGTGCCCGAGGTATTTTTAGTCTATTCTCGGAGTAAAAACAGCATTTGAGGTAAATTTAGTCTATTCTTGGGGAGTAAAAAAGGCAACTGGAGTAATTTTAGTTGATTCCCAGAGAGTAAGGAAGGCACCTGAGGGTAAATTTTTACCAGGCTGTGTAATTTCTCAGGAGTAAAACACCACTGGTGGTTGAGGTGTATCTTATTTAAAGGACTCCCAACCCCACAGCTCACCTATGGGGAATTAACTCAGTCCCACGAAGTGAGTTTCCCTCAGGGAAATTTGGCAAATTTCTAGGTCCTGAATAATTTTAACCAAAGCTGGAGTTTTTAGGAGTAAAATATAGATGGAAGCTGCAATCTCAGATGTGTTCTATTCAACTGTAATCTGAATTCTATTCAGCTCTAATTATCTATCTCAGCTGTGTTCAAAGGATCACAGACCAATGAGAGTTAAAAGTAGCTTAAAAGGAGGAATAAAACAGGGAATTTTAGCCAGGTGCAGTTAAGAGGCTAAACTATCACAGGTGCATAAGGGTTAAAAGTTTAATTTCTTAGAATAATTTACTGGTGGAAGCTGAGTTAATCTCTGCCAAGTCCTGTTGAAAGGACCAAACCATCACAGAGAACTGGACCTTTGCAGTGGGGCGGGAAAGAAGCCTCCACCCATGAATACTATTCAAAATGGACAGTAATTTTGTGTGTGTGTGTGTTTGTGTGTGATGTATGGAGAGAGATTATACATATAGACAGAAAGAAACATGGAAGACTGGTGGCAGAAAAAAAACCTCCTGGTCCATCTAGTCTGCCCTTATACATTTCCTGTATTTTATCTTAGGATGGATCTATGTTTATTCCAGGCATGTTTCAATTCAGTTACTGTGGATTTACCAACTACATCTGCTGGAAGTTTGTTCCAAGCATCCACTACTCTTTCAGTAAAATAATATTTTCTTTGCCCCAACTAACCTCAGATTGTGCCCCCTTGTATGTATCTATGCATGTAAATAGATGATATCTACATAGACATGTATGGAGATATGTATACCTGATATGTATGATAGATAAGTATTTTGATAGATGATTGGATGGCTTTAAAAACTGGACCTTTCCAGTGGGGCGGGAAAGCAGCCTCCACCCATGAATACTATTCAAAATGGACAGTAATTTTGTGTGTATGTGTGATATACGTGTGATGTATGTAGAGAGATGATACATATAGATAGAAACATAGAAACATGGAAGACTGACGGCAGAAAAAAACCTCCTGGTCCATCTAGTCTGGCCTTATACTATTTCCTGTATTTTATCTTAGGATGGATCTATGTGTATCCCAGGCATGTTTAAATTCAGTTCCTGTGGATTTACCAACTCACATCTGCTGGAAGTTTGTTCCAAGTATCTACTACTCTTTTAATAAAATATTTTCTCACGTTACTTCTGATCTTTCCCCAACTAACCTCAGATTGTGCCACCTTGTATGTATGTATGCATGTAAATAGATGATACCTACATAGACATGTATGGAGATATGTATACTAAATATGTATGATAGATAAGTATTTGGATAGATGATAGGAGGGATAAATTTGAGAGAGAAACACATTTTCAATTTTAATGTGGGCCAATGTGCCCACAGAAAAAGTGACAATAAAAGTATCTTGTTTTATTTTACAAACTGAAAGGCATAGAGAGGAAGGGGTCCGGCTGTTTTCCAAGGCACCAAAGGGCCAGACAAGGAATAAGGGATGGAAGCTGACCAAGGAGAGATTATTCAACCTGGAAATAAGGGGGAACTTTTTGAGGGTGAAACAGAAGTTGCTTGTGGAGGTCGTGAGAGCTCCAACACTTTAAAGAGGAGATTGAATGGCCATTTGTCTGAAATGGTGCGGGGACTCCTGCTTGAGCGGGGTTGGACTAGATGACCCACAAGGTCCCTTCCAGCTCTCGTAGCAAGCTAATTTAAAGCACCTGCCCAGACTGCGTGCCTCCCTCAATCACCCACACCTGTGAGGCCAAGCGCCAGGTCCCTTTGCCGCCAAGCGCTCTCCGACCGACCGCCCCGGCTGCGATTGGCTGCTTAGGAAACCTGTCCCTCGGATTGGCTGAGCGGCCTCTTCTCCCCCGAGGGGGCGGGACACTTTAAAAACGTGGACGGACTGCTCGGGCTGAGGTAAAAGCAGCGCGTACAGCCGCGTTTCGCTCGGGTTTTTTCCCCTCTCGGAAGAGGAGGCTACGGACCGTGCGAGGAACCCGTCTCTCCCCACGGCGCCCCCGCAGCCCAAGGCTTCGCAGATGGAGACCGCGACGGGTGCCTCTCGCACGGTGAGATAATCCTGCCTTGAGGCTCTTAGACGTTGTGGGACGCTGGGGGAGCTAATGCATATAGGGAGTAAAGAAGCAACTTGTGCTAGTACTTGTATATAAATATTGTATCTTTGTATACCACCAATATGTACGTGACAAAACAAAAAATAAAATAAAATAATAAATAGTGCCCGAGGTATTTTTAGTCTATTCTCGGAGTAAAAACAGCATTTGAGGTAAATTTAGTCTATTCTTGGGGAGTAAAAAAGGCAACTGGAGTAATTTTAGTTGATTCCCAGAGAGTAAGGAAGGCACCTGAGGGTAAATTTTTACCAGTCTGTGTAATTTCTCAGGAGTAAAACACCACTGGTGGTTGAGGTGTATCTTATTTAAAGGACTCCCAACCCCACAGCTCACCTATGGGGAATTAACTCAGTCCCACGAAGTGAGTTTCCCTCAGGGAAATTTGGCAAATTTCTAGGTCCTGAATAATTTTAACCAAAGCTGGAGTTTTTAGGAGTAAAATATAGATGGAAGCTGCAATCTCAGATGTGTTCTATTCAACTGTAATCTGAATTCTATTCAGCTCTAATTATCTATCTCAGCTGTGTTCAAAGGATCACAGACCAATGAGAGTTAAAAGTAGCTTAAAAGGAGGAATAAAACAGGGAATTTTAGCCAGGTGCAGTTAAGAGGCTAAACTATCACAGGTGCATAAGGGTTAAAAGTTTAATTTCTTAGAATAATTTACTGGTGGAAGCTGAGTTAATCTCTGCCAAGTCCTGTTGAAAGGACCAAACCATCACAGAGAACTGGACCTTTGCAGTGGGGCGGGAAAGAAGCCTCCACCCATGAATACTATTCAAAATGGACAGTAATTTTGTGTGTGTGTGTTTGTGTGTGATGTATGGAGAGAGATTATACATATAGACAGAAAGAAACATGGAAGACTGGTGGCAGAAAAAAACCCTCCTGGTCCATCTAGTCTGCCCTTATACATTTCCTGTATTTTATCTTAGGATGGATCTATGTTTATTCCAGGCATGTTTCAATTCAGTTACTGTGGATTTACCAACTACATCTGCTGGAAGTTTGTTCCAAGCATCCACTACTCTTTCAGTAAAATAATATTTTCTTTGCCCCAACTAACCTCAGATTGTGCCCCCTTGTATGTATCTATGCATGTAAATAGATGATATCTACATAGACATGTATGGAGATATGTATACCTGATATGTATGATAGATAAGTATTTTGATAGATGATTGGCTGGCTTTAAAAACTGGACCTTTCCAGTGGGGCGGGAAAGCAGCCTCCACCCATGAATACTATTCAAAATGGACAGTAATTTTGTGTGTATGTGTGATATACGTGTGATGCATGTAGAGAGATGATACATATAGATAGAAACATAGAAACATGGAAGACTGACGGCAGAAAAAAACCTCCTGGTCCATCTAGTCTGGCCTTATACTATTTCCTGTATTTTATCTTAGGATGGATCTATGTGTATCCCAGGCATGTTTAAATTCAGTTCCTGTGGATTTACCAACTCACATCTGCTGGAAGTTTGTTCCAAGTATCTACTACTCTTTTAATAAAATATTTTCTCACGTTACTTCTGATCTTTCCCCAACTAACCTCAGATTGTGCCACCTTGTATGTATGTATGCATGTAAATAGATGATACCTACATAGACATGTATGGAGATATGTATACTAAATATGTATGATAGATAAGTATTTGGATAGATGATAGGAGGGATAAATTTGGGAGAGAAACACATTTTCAATTTTAATGTGGGCCAATGTGCCCACAGAAAAAGTGACAATAAAAGTATCTTGTTTTATTTTACAAACTGAAAGGCATAGAGAGGAAGGGGTCCGGCTGTTTTCCAAGGCACCAAAGGGCCAGACAAGGAATAAGGGATGGAAGCTGACCAAGGAGAGATTATTCAACCTGGAAATAAGGGGGAACTTTTTGAGGGTGAAACAGAAGTTGCTTGTGGAGGTCGTGAGAGCTCCAACACTTTAAAGAGGAGATTGAATGGCCATTTGTCTGAAATGGTGCGGGGACGCCTGCTTGAGCGGGGTTGGACTAGATGACCCACAAGGTCCCTTCCAGCTCTCGTAGCAAGCTAATTTAAAGCACCTGCCCAGACTGCGTGCCTCCCTCAATCACCCACACCTGTGAGGCCAAGCGCCAGGTCCCTTTGCCGCCAAGCGCTCTCCGACCGACCGCCCCGGCTGCGATTGGCTGCTTAGGAAACCTGTCCCTCGGATTGGCTGAGCGGCCTCTTCTCCCCCGAGGGGGCGGGACACTTTAAAAACGTGGACGGACTGCTCGGGCTGAGGTAAAAGCAGCGCGTACAGCCGCGTTTCGCTCGGGTTTTTTCCCCTCTCGGAAGAGGAGGCTACGGACCGTGCGAGGAACCCGTCTCTCCCCACGGCGCCCCCGCAGCCCAAGGCTTCGCAGATGGAGACCGCGACGGGTGCCTCTCGCACGGTGAGATAATCCTGCCTTGAGGCTCTTAGACGTTGTGGGACGCTGGGGGAGCTAATGCATATAGGGAGTAAAGAAGCAACTTGTGCTAGTACTTGTATATAAATATTGTATCTTTGTATACCACCAATACGTACGTGACAAAACAAAAAATAAAATAAAATAATAAATAGTGCCCGAGGTATTTTTAGTCTATTCTCGGAGTAAAAACAGCATTTGAGGTAAATTTAGTCTATTCTTGGGGAGTAAAAAAGGCAACTGGAGTAATTTTAGTTGATTCCCAGAGAGTAAGGAAGGCACCTGAGGGTAAATTTTTACCAGGCTGTGTAATTTCTCAGGAGTAAAACACCACTGGTGGTTGAGGTGTATCTTATTTAAAGGACTCCCAACCCCACAGCTCACCTATGGGGAATTAACTCAGTCCCACGAAGTGAGTTTCCCTCAGGGAAATTTGGCAAATTTCTAGGTCCTGAATAATTTTAACCAAAGCTGGAGTTTTTAGGAGTAAAATATAGATGGAAGCTGCAATCTCAGATGTGTTCTATTCAACTGTAATCTGAATTCTATTCAGCTCTAATTATCTATCTCAGCTGTGTTCAAAGGATCACAGACCAATGAGAGTTAAAAGTAGCTTAAAAGGAGGAATAAAACAGGGAATTTTAGCCAGGTGCAGTTAAGAGGCTAAACTATCACAGGTGCATAAGGGTTAAAAGTTTAATTTCTTAGAATAATTTACTGGTGGAAGCTGAGTTAATCTCTGCCAAGTCCTGTTGAAAGGACCAAACCATCACAGAGAACTGGACCTTTGCAGTGGGGCGGGAAAGAAGCCTCCACCCATGAATACTATTCAAAATGGACAGTAATTTTGTGTGTGTGTGTTTGTGTGTGATGTATGGAGAGAGATTATACATATAGACAGAAAGAAACATGGAAGACTGGTGGCAGAAAAAAACCCTCCTGGTCCATCTAGTCTGCCCTTATACATTTCCTGTATTTTATCTTAGGATGGATCTATGTTTATTCCAGGCATGTTTCAATTCAGTTACTGTGGATTTACCAACTACATCTGCTGGAAGTTTGTTCCAAGCATCCACTACTCTTTCAGTAAAATAATATTTTCTTTGCCCCAACTAACCTCAGATTGTGCCCCCTTGTATGTATCTATGCATGTAAATAGATGATATCTACATAGACATGTATGGAGATATGTATACCTGATATGTATGATAGATAAGTATTTTGATAGATGATTGGCTGGCTTTAAAAACTGGACCTTTCCAGTGGGGCGGGAAAGCAGCCTCCACCCATGAATACTATTCAAAATGGACAGTAATTTTGTGTGTATGTGTGATATACGTGTGATGTATGTAGAGAGATGATACATATAGATAGAAACATAGAAACATGGAAGACTGACGGCAGAAAAAAACCTCCTGGTCCATCTAGTCTGGCCTTATACTATTTCCTGTATTTTATCTTAGGATGGATCTATGTGTATCCCAGGCATGTTTAAATTCAGTTCCTGTGGATTTACCAACTCACATCTGCTGGAAGTTTGTTCCAAGTATCTACTACTCTTTTAATAAAATATTTTCTCACGTTACTTCTGATCTTTCCCCAACTAACCTCAGATTGTGCCACCTTGTATGTATGTATGCATGTAAATAGATGATACCTACATAGACATGTATGGAGATATGTATACTAAATATGTATGATAGATAAGTATTTGGATAGATGATAGGAGGGATAAATTTGAGAGAGAAACACATTTTCAATTTTAATGTGGGCCAATGTGCCCACAGAAAAAGTGACAATAAAAGTATCTTGTTTTATTTTACAAACTGAAAGGCATAGAGAGGAAGGGGTCCGGCTGTTTTCCAAGGCACCAAAGGGCCAGACAAGGAATAAGGGATGGAAGCTGACCAAGGAGAGATTATTCAACCTGGAAATAAGGGGGAACTTTTTGAGGGTGAAACAGAAGTTGCTTGTGGAGGTCGTGAGAGCTCCAACACTTTAAAGAGGAGATTGAATGGCCATTTGTCTGAAATGGTGCGGGGACTCCTGCTTGAGCGGGGTTGGACTAGATGACCCACAAGGTCCCTTCCAGCTCTCGTAGCAAGCTAATTTAAAGCACCTGCCCAGACTGCGTGCCTCCCTCAATCACCCACACCTGTGAGGCCAAGCGCCAGGTCCCTTTGCCGCCAAGCGCTCTCCGACCGACCGCCCCGGCTGCGATTGGCTGCTTAGGAAACCTGTCCCTCGGATTGGCTGAGCGGCCTCTTCTCCCCCGAGGGGGCGGGACACTTTAAAAACGTGGACGGACTGCTCGGGATGAGGTAAAAGCAGCGCGTACAGCCGCGTTTCGCTCGGGTTTTTTCCCCTCTCGGAAGAGGAGGCTACGGACCGTGCGAGGAACCCGTCTCTCCCCACGGCGCCCCCGCAGCCCAAGGCTTCGCAGATGGAGACCGCGACGGGTGCCTCTCGCACGGTGAGATAATCCTGCCTTGAGGCTCTTAGACGTTGTGGGACGCTGGGGGAGCTAATGCATATAGGGAGTAAAGAAGCAACTTGTGCTAGTACTTGTATATAAATATTGTATCTTTGTATACCACCAATACGTACGTGACAAAACAAAAAATAAAATAAAATAATAAATAGTGCCCGAGGTATTTTTAGTCTATTCTCGGAGTAAAAACAGCATTTGAGGTAAATTTAGTCTATTCTTGGGGAGTAAAAAAGGCAACTGGAGTAATTTTAGTTGATTCCCAGAGAGTAAGGAAGGCACCTGAGGGTAAATTTTTACCAGGCTGTGTAATTTCTCAGGAGTAAAACACCACTGGTGGTTGAGGTGTATCTTATTTAAAGGACTCCCAACCCCACAGCTCACCTATGGGGAATTAACTCAGTCCCACGAAGTGAGTTTCCCTCAGGGAAATTTGGCAAATTTCTAGGTCCTGAATAATTTTAACCAAAGCTGGAGTTTTTAGGAGTAAAATATAGATGGAAGCTGCAATCTCAGATGTGTTCTATTCAACTGTAATCTGAATTCTATTCAGCTCTAATTATCTATCTCAGCTGTGTTCAAAGGATCACAGACCAATGAGAGTTAAAAGTAGCTTAAAAGGAGGAATAAAACAGGGAATTTTAGCCAGGTGCAGTTAAGAGGCTAAACTATCACAGGTGCATAAGGGTTAAAAGTTTAATTTCTTAGAATAATTTACTGGTGGAAGCTGAGTTAATCTCTGCCAAGTCCTGTTGAAAGGACCAAACCATCACAGAGAACTGGACCTTTGCAGTGGGGCGGGAAAGAAGCCTCCACCCATGAATACTATTCAAAATGGACAGTAATTTTGTGTGTGTGTGTTTGTGTGTGATGTATGGAGAGAGATTATACATATAGACAGAAAGAAACATGGAAGACTGGTGGCAGAAAAAAACCCTCCTGGTCCATCTAGTCTGCCCTTATACATTTCCTGTATTTTATCTTAGGATGGATCTATGTTTATTCCAGGCATGTTTCAATTCAGTTACTGTGGATTTACCAACTACATCTGCTGGAAGTTTGTTCCAAGCATCCACTACTCTTTCAGTAAAATAATATTTTCTTTGCCCCAACTAACCTCAGATTGTGCCCCCTTGTATGTATCTATGCATGTAAATAGATGATATCTACATAGACATGTATGGAGATATGTATACCTGATATGTATGATAGATAAGTATTTTGATAGATGATTGGCTGGCTTTAAAAACTGGACCTTTCCAGTGGGGCGGGAAAGCAGCCTCCACCCATGAATACTATTCAAAATGGACAGTAATTTTGTGTGTATGTGTGATATACGTGTGATGTATGTAGAGAGATGATACATATAGATAGAAACATAGAAACATGGAAGACTGACGGCAGAAAAAAACCTCCTGGTCCATCTAGTCTGGCCTTATACTATTTCCTGTATTTTATCTTAGGATGGATCTATGTGTATCCCAGGCATGTTTAAATTCAGTTCCTGTGGATTTACCAACTCACATCTGCTGGAAGTTTGTTCCAAGTATCTACTACTCTTTTAATAAAATATTTTCTCACGTTACTTCTGATCTTTCCCCAACTAACCTCAGATTGTGCCACCTTGTATGTATGTATGCATGTAAATAGATGATACCTACATAGACATGTATGGAGATATGTATACTAAATATGTATGATAGATAAGTATTTGGATAGATGATAGGAGGGATAAATTTGAGAGAGAAACACATTTTCAATTTTAATGTGGGCCAATGTGCCCACAGAAAAAGTGACAATAAAAGTATCTTGTTTTATTTTACAAACTGAAAGGCATAGAGAGGAAGGGGTCCGGCTGTTTTCCAAGGCACCAAAGGGCCAGACAAGGAATAAGGGATGGAAGCTGACCAAGTAGAGATTATTCAACCTGGTAATAAGGGGGAACTTTTTGAGGGTGAAACAGAAGTTGCTTGTGGAGGTCGTGAGAGCTCCAACACTTTAAAGAGGAGATTGAATGGCCATTTGTCTGAAATGGTGCGGGGACTCCTGCTTGAGCGGGGTTGGACTAGATGACCCACAAGGTCCCTTCCAGCTCTCGTAGCAAGCTAATTTAAAGCACCTGCCCAGACTGCGTGCCTCCCTCAATCACCCACACCTGTGAGACCAAGCGCCAGGTCCCTTTGCCGCCAAGCGCTCTCCGACCGACCGCCCCGGCTGCGATTGGCTGCTTAGGAAACCTGTCCCTCGGATTGGCTGAGCGGCCTCTTCTCCCCCGAGGGGGCGGGACACTTTAAAAACGTGGACGGACTGCTCGGGCTGAGGTAAAAGCAGCGCGTACAGCCGCGTTTCGCTCGGGTTTTTTCCCCTCTCGGAAGAGGAGGCTACGGACCGTGCGAGGAACCCGTCTCTCCCCACGGCGCCCCCGCAGCCCAAGGCTTCGCAGATGGAGACCGCGACGGGTGCCTCTCGCACGGTGAGATAATCCTGCCTTGAGGCTCTTAGACGTTGTGGGACGCTGGGGGAGCTAATGCATATAGGGAGTAAAGAAGCAACTTGTGCTAGTACTTGTATATAAATATTGTATCTTTGTATACCACCAATACGTACGTGACAAAACAAAAAATAAAATTAAATAATAAATAGTGCCCGAGGTATTTTTAGTCTATTCTCGGAGTAAAAACAATATTTGAGGTAAATTTAGTCTATTCTTGGGGAGTAAAAAAGGCAACTGGAGTAATTTTAGTTGATTCCCAGAGAGTAAGGAAGGCACCTGAGGGTAAATTTTTACCAGGCTGTGTAATTTCTCAGGAGTAAAACACCACTGGTGGTTGAGGTGTATCTTATTTAAAGGACTCCCAACCCCACAGCTCACCTATGGGGAATTAACTCAGTCCCACGAAGTGAGTTTCCCTCAGGGAAATTTGGCAAATTTCTAGGTCCTGAATAATTTTAACCAAAGCTGGAGTTTTTAGGAGTAAAATATAGATGGAAGCTGCAATCTCAGATGTGTTCTATTCAACTGTAATCTGAATTCTATTCAGCTCTAATTATCTATCTCAGCTGTGTTCAAAGGATCACAGACCAATGAGAGTTAAAAGTAGCTTAAAAGGAGGAATAAAACAGGGAATTTTAGCCAGGTGCAGTTAAGAGGCTAAACTATCACAGGTGCATAAGGGTTAAAAGTTTAATTTCTTAGAATAATTTACTGGTGGAAGCTGAGTTAATCTCTGCCAAGTCCTGTTGAAAGGACCAAACCATTACAGAGAACTGGACCTTTGCAGTGGGGCGGGAAAGAAGCCTCCACCCATGAATACTATTCAAAATGGACAGTAATTTTGTGTGTGTGTGTTTGTGTGTGATGTATGGAGAGAGATTATACATATAGACAGAAAGAAACATGGAAGACTGGTGGCAGAAAAAAAACCTCCTGGTCCATCTAGTCTGCCCTTATACATTTCCTGTATTTTATCTTAGGATGGATCTATGTTTATTCCAGGCATGTTTCAATTCAGTTACTGTGGATTTACCAACTACATCTGCTGGAAGTTTGTTCCAAGCATCCACTACTCTTTCAGTAAAATAATATTTTCTTTGCCCCAACTAACCTCAGATTTTGCCCCCTTGTATGTATCTATGCATGTAAATAGATGATATCTACATAGACATGTATGGAGATATGTATACCTGATATGTATGATAGATAAGTATTTTGATAGATGATTGGCTGGCTTTAAAAACTGGACCTTTCCAGTGGGGCGGGAAAGCAGCCTCCACCCATGAATACTATTCAAAATGGACAGTAATTTTGTGTGTATGTGTGATATACGTGTGATGTATGTAGAGAGATGATACATATAGATAGAAACATAGAAACATGGAAGACTGACGGCAGAAAAAAACCTCCTGGTCCATCTAGTCTGGCCTTATACTATTTCCTGTATTTTATCTTAGGATGGATCTATGTGTATCCCAGGCATGTTTAAATTCAGTTCCTGTGGATTTACCAACTCACATCTGCTGGAAGTTTGTTCCAAGTATCTACTACTCTTTTAATAAAATATTTTCTCACGTTACTTCTGATCTTTCCCCAACTAACCTCAGATTGTGCCACCTTGTATGTATGTATGCATGTAAATAGATGATACCTACATAGACATGTATGGAGATATGTATACTAAATATGTATGATAGATAAGTATTTGGATAGATGATAGGAGGGATAAATTTGAGAGAGAAACACATTTTCAATTTTAATGTGGGCCAATGTGCCCACAGAAAAAGTGACAATAAAAGTATCTTGTTTTATTTTACAAACTGAAAGGCATAGAGAGGAAGGGGTCCGGCTGTTTTCCAAGGCACCAAAGGGCCAGACAAGGAATAAGGGATGGAAGCTGACCAAGGAGAGATTATTCAACCTGGAAATAAGGGGGAACTTTTTGAGGGTGAAACAGAAGTTGCTTGTGGAAGTCGTGAGAGCTCCAACACTTTAAAGAGGAGATTTAATGGCCATTTGTCTGAAATGGTGCGGGGACTCCTGCTTGAGCGGGGTTGGACTAGATGACCCACAAGGTCCCTTCCAGCTCTCGTAGCAAGCTAATTTAAAGCACCTGCCCAGACTGCGTGCCTCCCTCAATCACCCACACCTGTGAGGCCAAGCGCCAGGTCCCTTTGCCGCCAAGCGCTCTCCGACCGACCGCCCCGGCTGCGATTGGCTGCTTAGGAAACCTGTCCCTCGGATTGGCTGAGCGGCCTCTTCTCCCCCGAGGGGGCGGGACACTTTAAACACGTGGACGGACTGCTCGGGCTGAGGTAAAAGCAGCGCGTACAGCCGCGTTTCGCTCGGGTTTTTTCCCCTCTCGGAAGAGGAGGCTACGGACCGTGCGAGGAACCCGTCTCTCCCCACGGCGCCCCCGCAGCCCAAGGCTTCGCAGATGGAGACCGCGACGGGTGCCTCTCGCACGGTGAGATAATCCTGCCTTGAGGCTCTTAGACGTTGTGGGACGCTGGGGTAGCTAATGCATATAGGGAGTAAAGAAGCAACTTGTGCTAGTACTTGTATATAAATATTGTATCTTTGTATACCACCAATACGTACGTGACAAAACAAAAAATAAAATAAAATAATAAATAGTGCCCGAGGTATTTTTAGTCTATTCTCGGAGTAAAAACAGCATTTGAGGTAAATTTAGTCTATTCTTGGGGAGTAAAAAAGGCAACTGGAGTAATTTTAGTTGATTCCCAGAGAGTAAGGAAGGCACCTGAGGGTAAATTTTTACCAGGCTGTGTAATTTCTCAGGAGTAAAACACCACTGGTGGTTGAGGTGTATCTTATTTAAAGGACTCCCAACCCCACAGCTCACCTATGGGGAATTAACTCAGTCCCACGAAGTGAGTTTCCCTCAGGGAAATTTGGCAAATTTCTAGGTCCTGAATAATTTTAACCAAAGCTGGAGTTTTTAGGAGTAAAATATAGATGGAAGCTGCAATCTCAGATGTGTTCTATTCAACTGTAATCTGAATTCTATTCAGCTCTAATTATCTATCTCAGCTGTGTTCAAAGGATCACAGACCAATGAGAGTTAAAAGTAGCTTAAAAGGAGGAATAAAACAGGGAATTTTAGCCAGGTGCAGTTAAGAGGCTAAACTATCACAGGTGCATAAGGGTTAAAAGTTTAATTTCTTAGAATAATTTACTGGTGGAAGCTGAGTTAATCTCTGCCAAGTCCTGTTGAAAGGACCAAACCATCACAGAGAACTGGACCTTTGCAGTGGGGCGGGAAAGAAGCCTCCACCCATGAATACTATTCAAAATGGACAGTAATTTTGTGTGTGTGTGTTTGTGTGTGATGTATGGAGAGAGATTATACATATAGACAGAAAGAAACATGGAAGACTGGTGGCAGAAAAAAAACCTCCTGGTCCATCTAGTCTGCCCTTATACATTTCCTGTATTTTATCTTAGGATGGATCTATGTTTATTCCAGGCATGTTTCAATTCAGTTACTGTGGATTTACCAACTACATCTGCTGGAAGTTTGTTCCAAGCATCCACTACTCTTTCAGTAAAATAATATTTTCTTTGCCCCAACTAACCTCAGATTGTGCCCCCTTGTATGTATCTATGCATGTAAATAGATGATATCTACATAGACATGTATGGAGATATGTATACCTGATATGTATGATAGATAAGTATTTTGATAGATGATTGGCTGGCTTTAAAAACTGGACCTTTCCAGTGGGGCGGGAAAGCAGCCTCCACCCATGAATACTATTCAAAATGGACAGTAATTTTGTGTGTATGTGTGATATACGTGTGATGTATGTAGAGAGATGATACATATAGATAGAAACATAGAAACATGGAAGACTGACGGCAGAAAAAAACCTCCTGGTCCATCTAGTCTGGCCTTATACTATTTCCTGTATTTTATCTTAGGATGGATCTATGTGTATCCCAGGCATGTTTAAATTCAGTTCCTGTGGATTTACCAACTCACATCTGCTGGAAGTTTGTTCCAAGTATCTACTACTCTTTTAATAAAATATTTTCTCACGTTACTTCTGATCTTTCCCCAACTAACCTCAGATTGTGCCACCTTGTATGTATGTATGCATGTAAATAGATGATACCTACATAGACATGTATGGAGATATGTATACTAAATATGTATGATAGATAAGTATTTGGATAGATGATAGGAGGGATAAATTTGAGAGAGAAACACATTTTCAATTTTAATGTGGGCCAATGTGCCCACAGAAAAAGTGACAATAAAAGTATCTTGTTTTATTTTACAAACTGAAAGGCATAGAGAGGAAGGGGTCCGGCTGTTTTCCAAGGCACCAAAGGGCCAGACAAGGAATAAGGGATGGAAGCTGACCAAGTAGAGATTATTCAACCTGGAAATAAGGGGGAACTTTTTGAGGGTGAAACAGAAGTTGCTTGTGGAGGTCGTGAGAGCTCCAACACTTTAAAGAGGAGATTGAATGGCCATTTGTCTGAAATGGTGCGGGGACTCCTGCTTGAGCGGGGTTGGACTAGATGACCCACAAGGTCCCTTCCAGCTCTCGTAGCAAGCTAATTTAAAGCACCTGCCCAGACTTTGTGCCTCCCTCAATCACCCACACCTGTGAGGCCAAGCGCCAGGTCCCTTTGCCGCCAAGCGCTCTCCGACCGACCGCCCCGGCTGCGATTGGCTGCTTAGGAAACCTGTCCCTCGGATTGGCTGAGCGGCCTCTTCTCCCCCGAGGGGGCGGGACACTTTGAAAACGTGGACGGACTGCTCGGGCTGAGGTAAAAGCAGCGCGTACAGCCGCGTTTCGCTCGGGTTTTTTCCCCTCTCGGAAGAGGAGGCTACGGACCGTGCGAGGAACCCGTCTCTCCCCACGGCGCCCCCGCAGCCCAAGGCTTCGCAGATGGAGACCGCGACGGGTGCCTCTCGCACGGTGAGATAATCCTGCCTTGAGGCTCTTAGACGTTGTGGGACGCTGGGGGAGCTAATGCATATAGGGAGTAAAGAAGCAACTTGTGCTAGTACTTGTATATAAATATTGTATCTTTGTATACCACCAATACGTACGTGACAAAACAAAAAATAAAATAAAATAATAAATAGTGCCCGAGGTATTTTTAGTCTATTCTCGGAGTAAAAACAGCATTTGAGGTAAATTTAGTCTATTCTTGGGGAGTAAAAAAGGCAACTGGAGTAATTTTAGTTGATTCCCAGAGAGTAAGGAAGGCACCTGAGGGTAAATTTTTACCAGGCTGTGTAATTTCTCAGGAGTAAAACACCACTGGTGGTTGAGGTGTATCTTATTTAAAGGACTCCCAACCCCACAGCTCACCTATGGGGAATTAACTCAGTCCCACGAAGTGAGTTTCCCTCAGGGAAATTTGGCAAATTTCTAGGTCCTGAATAATTTTAACCAAAGCTGGAGTTTTTAGGAGTAAAATATAGATGGAAGCTGCAATCTCAGATGTGTTCTATTCAACTGTAATCTGAATTCTATACAGCTCTAATTATCTATCTCAGCTGTGTTCAAAGGATCACAGACCAATGAGAGTTAAAAGTAGCTTAAAAGGAGGAATAAAACAGGGAATTTTAGCCAGGTGCAGTTAAGAGGCTAAACTATCACAGGTGCATAAGGGTTAAAAGTTTAATTTCTTAGAATAATTTACTGGTGGAAGCTGAGTTAATCTCTGCCAAGTCCTGTTGAAAGGACCAAACCATCACAGAGAACTGGACCTTTGCAGTGGGGCGGGAAAGAAGCCTCCACCCATGAATACTATTCAAAATGGACAGTAATTTTGTGTGTGTGTGTTTGTGTGTGATGTATGGAGAGAGATTATACATATAGACAGAAAGAAACATGGAAGACTGGTGGCAGAAAAAAAACCTCCTGGTCCATCTAGTCTGCCCTTATACATTTCCTGTATTTTATCTTAGGATGGATCTATGTTTATTCCAGGCATGTTTCAATTCAGTTACTGTGGATTTACCAACTACATCTGCTGGAAGTTTGTTCCAAGCATCCACTACTCTTTCAGTAAAATAATATTTTCTTTGCCCCAACTAACCTCAGATTGTGCCCCCTTGTATGTATCTATGCATGTAAATAGATGATATCTACATAGACATGTATGGAGATATGTATACCTGATATGTATGATAGATAAGTATTTTGATAGATGATTGGCTGGCTTTAAAAACTGGACCTTTCCAGTGGGGCGGGAAAGCAGCCTCCACCCATGAATACTATTCAAAATGGACAGTAATTTTGTGTGTATGTGTGATATACGTGTGATGTATGTAGAGAGATGATACATATAGATAGAAACATAGAAACATGGAAGACTGACGGCAGAAAAAAACCTCCTGGTCCATCTAGTCTGGCCTTATACTATTTCCTGTATTTTATCTTAGGATGGATCTATGTGTATCCCAGGCATGTTTAAATTCAGTTCCTGTGGATTTACCAACTCACATCTGCTGGAAGTTTGTTCCAAGTATCTACTACTCTTTTAATAAAATATTTTCTCACGTTACTTCTGATCTTTCCCCAACTAACCTCAGATTGTGCCACCTTGTATGTATGTATGCATGTAAATAGATGATACCTACATAGACATGTATGGAGATATGTATACTAAATATGTATGATAGATAAGTATTTGGATAGATGATAGGAGGGATAAATTTGAGAGAGAAACACATTTTCAATTTTAATGTGGGCCAATGTGCCCACAGAAAAAGTGACAATAAAAGTATCTTGTTTTATTTTACAAACTGAAAGGCATAGAGAGGAAGGGGTCCGGCTGTTTTCCAAGGCACCAAAGGGCCAGACAAGGAATAAGGGATGGAAGCTGACCAAGTAGAGATTATTCAACCTGGAAATAAGGGGGAACTTTTTGAGGGTGAAACAGAAGTTGCTTGTGGAGGTCGTGAGAGCTCCAACACTTTAAAGAGGAGATTGAATGGCCATTTGTCTGAAATGGTGCGGGGACTCCTGCTTGAGCGGGGTTGGACTAGATGACCCACAAGGTCCCTTCCAGCTCTCGTAGCAAGCTAATTTAAAGCACCTGCCCAGACTTTGTGCCTCCCTCAATCACCCACACCTGTGAGGCCAAGCGCCAGGTCCCTTTGCCGCCAAGCGCTCTCCGACCGACCGCCCCGGCTGCGATTGGCTGCTTAGGAAACCTGTCCCTCGGATTGGCTGAGCGGCCTCTTCTCCCCCGAGGGGGCGGGACACTTTAAAAACGTGGACGGACTGCTCGGGCTGAGGTAAAAGCAGCGCGTACAGCCGCGTTTCGCTCGGGTTTTTTCCCCTCTCGGAAGAGGAGGCTACGGACCGTGCGAGGAACCCGTCTCTCCCCACGGCGCCCCCGCAGCCCAAGGCTTCGCAGATGGAGACCGCGACGGGTGCCTCTCGCACGGTGAGATAATCCTGCCTTGAGGCTCTTAGACGTTGTGGGACGCTGGGGGAGCTAATGCATATAGGGAGTAAAGAAGCAACTTGTGCTAGTACTTGTATATAAATATTGTATCTTTGTATACCACCAATACGTACGTGACAAAACAAAAAATAAAATAAAATAATAAATAGTGCCCGAGGTATTTTTAGTCTATTCTCGGAGTAAAAACAGCATTTGAGGTAAATTTAGTCTATTCTTGGGGAGTAAAAAAGGCAACTGGAGTAATTTTAGTTGATTCCCAGAGAGTAAGGAAGGCACCTGAGGGTAAATTTTTACCAGGCTGTGTAATTTCTCAGGAGTAAAACACCACTGGTGGTTGAGGTGTATCTTATTTAAAGGACTCCCAACCCCACAGCTCACCTATGGGGAATTAACTCAGTCCCACGAAGTGAGTTTCCCTCAGGGAAATTTGGCAAATTTCTAGGTCCTGAATAATTTTAACCAAAGCTGGAGTTTTTAGGAGTAAAATATAGATGGAAGCTGCAATCTCAGATGTGTTCTATTCAACTGTAATCTGAATTCTATACAGCTCTAATTATCTATCTCAGCTGTGTTCAAAGGATCACAGACCAATGAGAGTTAAAAGTAGCTTAAAAGGAGGAATAAAACAGGGAATTTTAGCCAGGTGCAGTTAAGAGGCTAAACTATCACAGGTGCATAAGGGTTAAAAGTTTAATTTCTTAGAATAATTTACTGGTGGAAGCTGAGTTAATCTCTGCCAAGTCCTGTTGAAAGGACCAAACCATCACAGAGAACTGGACCTTTGCAGTGGGGCGGGAAAGAAGCCTCCACCCATGAATACTATTCAAAATGGACAGTAATTTTGTGTGTGTGTGTTTGTGTGTGATGTATGGAGAGAGATTATACATATAGACAGAAAGAAACATGGAAGACTGGTGGCAGAAAAAAAACCTCCTGGTCCATCTAGTCTGCCCTTATACATTTCCTGTATTTTATCTTAGGATGGATCTATGTTTATTCCAGGCATGTTTCAATTCAGTTACTGTGGATTTACCAACTACATCTGCTGGAAGTTTGTTCCAAGCATCCACTACTCTTTCAGTAAAATAATATTTTCTTTGCCCCAACTAACCTCAGATTGTGCCCCCTTGTATGTATCTATGCATGTAAATAGATGATATCTACATAGACATGTATGGAGATATGTATACCTGATATGTATGATAGTTAAGTATTTTGATAGATGATTGGCTGGCTTTAAAAACTGGACCTTTCCAGTGGGGCGGGAAAGCAGCCTCCACCCATGAATACTATTCAAAATGGACAGTAATTTTGTGTGTATGTGTGATATACGTGTGATGTATGTAGAGAGATGATACATATAGATAGAAACATAGAAACATGGAAGACTGACGGCAGAAAAAAACCTCCTGGTCCATCTAGTCTGGCCTTATACTATTTCCTGTATTTTATCTTAGGATGGATCTATGTGTATCCCAGGCATGTTTAAATTCAGTTCCTGTGGATTTACCAACTCACATCTGCTGGAAGTTTGTTCCAAGTATCTACTACTCTTTTAATAAAATATTTTCTCACGTTACTTCTGATCTTTCCCCAACTAACCTCAGATTGTGCCACCTTGTATGTATGTATGCATGTAAATAGATGATACCTACATAGACATGTATGGAGATATGTATACTAAATATGTATGATAGATAAGTATTTGGATAGATGATAGGAGGGATAAATTTGAGAGAGAAACACATTTTCAGTTTTAATGTGGGCCAATGTGCCCACAGAAAAAGTGACAATAAAAGTATCTTGTTTTATTTTACAAACTGAAAGGCATAGAGAGGAAGGGGTCCGGCTGTTTTCCAAGGCACCAAAGGGCCAGACAAGGAATAAGGGATGGAAGCTGACCAAGGAGAGATTATTCAACCTGGAAATAAGGGGGAACTTTTTGAGGGTGAAACAGAAGTTGCTTGTGGAGGTCGTGAGAGCTCCAACATTTTAAAGAGGAGATTGAATGGCCATTTGTCTGAAATGGTGCGGGGACTCCTGCTTGAGCGGGGTTGGACTAGATGACCCACAAGGTCCCTTCCAGCTCTCGTAGCAAGCTAATTTAAAGCACCTGCCCAGACTGCGTGCCTCCCTCAATCACCCACACCTGTGAGGCCAAGCGCCAAGTCCCTTTGCCGCCAAGCGCTCTCCGACCGACCGCCCCGGCTGCGATTGGCTGCTTAGGAAACCTGTCCCTCGGATTGGCTGAGCGGCCTCTTCTCCCCCGAGGGGGCGGGACACTTTAAAAACGTGGACGGACTGCTCGGGATGAGGTAAAAGCAGCGCGTACAGCCGCGTTTCGCTCGGGTTTTTTCCCCTCTCGGAAGAGGAGGCTACGGACCGTGCGAGGAACCCGTCTCTCCCCACGGCGCCCCCGCAGCCCAAGGCTTCGCAGATGGAGACCGCGACGGGTGCCTCTCGCACGGTGAGATAATCCTGCCTTGAGGCTCTTAGACGTTGTGGGACGCTGGGGGAGCTAATGCATATAGGGAGTAAAGAAGCAACTTGTGCTAGTACTTGTATATAAATATTGTATCTTTGTATACCACCAATACGTACGTGACAAAACAAAAAATAAAATAAAATAATAAATAGTGCCCGAGGTATTTTTAGTCTATTCTCGGAGTAAAAACAGCATTTGAGGTAAATTTAGTCTATTCTTGGGGAGTAAAAAAGGCAACTGGAGTAATTTTAGTTGATTCCCAGAGAGTAAGGAAGGCACCTGAGGGTAAATTTTTACCAGGCTGTGTAATTTCTCAGGAGTAAAACACCACTGGTGGTTGAGGTGTATCTTATTTAAAGGACTCCCAACCCCACAGCTCACCTATGGGGAATTAACTCAGTCCCACGAAGTGAGTTTCCCTCAGGGAAATTTGGCAAATTTCTAGGTCCTGAATAATTTTAACCAAAGCTGGAGTTTTTAGGAGTAAAATATAGATGGAAGCTGCAATCTCAGATGTGTTCTATTCAACTGTAATCTGAATTCTATTCAGCTCTAATTATATATCTCAGCTGTGTTCAAAGGATCACAGACCAATGAGAGTTAAAAGTAGCTTAAAAGGAGGAATAAAACAGGGAATTTTAGCCAGGTGCAGTTAAGAGGCTAAACTATCACAGGTGCATAAGGGTTAAAAGTTTAATTTCTTAGAATAATTTATTGGTGGAAGCTGAGTTAATCTCTGCCAAGTCCTGTTGAAAGGACCAAACCATCACAGAGAACTGGACCTTTGCAGTGGGGCGGGAAAGAAGCCTCCACCCATGAATACTATTCAAAATGGACAGTAATTTTGTGTGTGTGTGTTTGTGTGTGATGTATGGAGAGAGATTATACATATAGACAGAAAGAAACATGGAAGACTGGTGGCAGAAAAAAAACCTCCTGGTCCATCTAGTCTGCCCTTATACATTTCCTGTATTTTATCTTAGGATGGATCTATGTTTATTCCAGGCATGTTTCAATTCAGTTACTGTGGATTTACCAACTACATCTGCTGGAAGTTTGTTCCAAGCATCCACTACTCTTTCAGTAAAATAATATTTTCTTTGCCCCAACTAACCTCAGATTGTGCCCCCTTGTATGTATCTATGCATGTAAATAGATGATATCTACATAGACATGTATGGAGATATGTATACCTGATATGTATGATAGATAAGTATTTTGATAGATGATTGGCTGGCTTTAAAAACTGGACCGTTCCAGTGGGGCGGGAAAGCAGCCTCCACCCATGAATACTATTCAAAATGGACAGTAATTTTGTGTGTATGTGTGATATACGTGTGATGTATGTAGAGAGATGATACATATAGATAGAAACATAGAAACATGGAAGACTGACGGCAGAAAAAAACCTCCTGGTCCATCTAGTCTGGCCTTATACTATTTCCTGTATTTTATCTTAGGATGGATCTATGTGTATCCCAGGCATGTTTAAATTCAGTTCCTGTGGATTTACCAACTCACATCTGCTGGAAGTTTGTTCCAAGTATCTACTACTCTTTTAATAAAATATTTTCTCACGTTACTTCTGATCTTTCCCCAACTAACCTCAGATTGTGCCAGCTTGTATGTATGTATGCATGTAAATAGATGATACCTACATAGACATGTATGGAGATATGTATACTAAATATGTATGATAGATAAGTATTTGGATAGATGATAGGAGGGATAAATTTGAGAGAGAAACACATTTTCAATTTTAATGTGGGCCAATGTGCCCACAGAAAAAGTGACAATAAAAGTATCTTGTTTTATTTTACAAACTGAAAGGCATAGAGAGGAAGGGGTCCGGCTGTTTTCCAAGGCACCAAAGGGCCAGACAAGGAATAAGGGATGGAAGCTGACCAAGGAGAGATTATTCAACCTGGAAATAAAGGGGAACTTTTTGAGGGTGAAACAGAAGTTGCTTGTGGAGGTCGTGAGAGCTCCAACACTTTAAATAGGAGATTGAATGGCCATTTGTCTGAAATGGTGCGGGGACTCCTGCTTGAGCGGGGTTGGACTAGATGACCCACAAGGTCCCTTCCAGCTCTCGTAGCAAGCTAATTTAAAGCACCTGCCCAGACTGCGTGCCTCCCTCAATCACCCACACCTGTGAGGCCAAGCGCCAGGTCCCTTTGCCGCCAAGCGCTCTCCGACCGACCGCCCCGGCTGCGATTGGCTGCTTAGGAAACCTGTCCCTCGGATTGGCTGAGCGGCCTCTTCTCCCCCGAGGGGGCGGGACACTTTAAAAACGTGGACGGACTGCACGGGATGAGGTAAAAGCAGCGCGTACAGCCGCGTTTCGCTCGGGTTTTTTCCCCTCTCGGAAGAGGAGGCTACGGACCGTGCGAGGAACCCGTCTCTCCCCACGGCGCCCCCGCAGCCCAAGGCTTCGCAGATGGAGACCGCGACGGGTGCCTCTCGCACGGTGAGATAATCCTGCCTTGAGGCTCTTAGACGTTGTGGGACGCTGGGGGAGCTAATGCATATAGGGAGTAAAGAAGCAACTTGTGCTAGTACTTGTATATAAATATTGTATCTTTGTATACCACCAATACGTACGTGACAAAACAAAAAATAAAATAAAATAATAAATAGTGCCCGAGGTATTTTTAGTCTATTCTCGGAGTAAAAACAGCATTTGAGGTAAATTTAGTCTATTCTTGGGGAGTAAAAAAGGCAACTGGAGTAATTTTAGTTGATTCCCAGAGAGTAAGGAAGGCACCTGAGGGTAAATTTTTACCAGGCTGTGTAATTTCTCAGGAGTAAAACACCACTGGTGGTTGAGGTGTATCTTATTTAAAGGACTCCCAACCCCACAGCTCACCTATGGGGAATTAACTCAGTCCCACGAAGTGAGTTTCCCTCAGGGAAATTTGGCAAATTTCTAGGTCCTGAATAATTTTAACCAAAGCTGGAGTTTTTAGGAGGAAAATATAGATGGAAGCTGCAATCTCAGATGTGTTCTATTCAACTGTAATCTGAATTCTATACAGCTCTAATTATCTATCTCAGCTGTGTTCAAAGGATCACAGACCAATGAGAGTTAAAAGTAGCTTAAAAGGAGGAATAAAACAGGGAATTTTAGCCAGGTGCAGTTAAGAGGCTAAACTATCACAGGTGCATAAGGGTTAAAAGTTTAATTTCTTAGAATAATTTACTGGTGGAAGCTGAGTTAATCTCTGCCAAGTCCTGTTGAAAGGACCAAACCATCACAGAGAACTGGACCTTTGCAGTGGGGCGGGAAAGAAGCCTCCACCCATGAATACTATTCAAAATGGACAGTAATTTTGTGTGTGTGTGTTTGTGTGTGATGTATGGAGAGAGATTATACATATAGACAGAAAGAAACATGGAAGACTGGTGGCAGAAAAAAAACCTCCTGGTCCATCTAGTCTGCCCTTATACATTTCCTGTATTTTATCTTAGGATGGATCTATGTTTATTCCAGGCATGTTTCAATTCAGTTACTGTGGATTTACCAACTACATCTGCTGGAAGTTTGTTCCAAGCATCCACTACTCTTTCAGTAAAATAATATTTTCTTTGCCCCAACTAACCTCAGATTGTGCCCCCTTGTATGTATCTATGCATGTAAATAGATGATATCTACATAGACATGTATGGAGATATGTATACCTGATATGTATGATAGATAAGTATTTTGATAGATGATTGGCTGGCTTTAAAAACTGGACCTTTCCAGTGGGGCTGGAAAGCAGCCTCCACCCATGAATACTATTCAAAATGGACAGTAATTTTGTGTGTATGTGTGATATACGTGTGATGTATGTAGAGAGATGATACATATAGATAGAAACATAGAAACATGGAAGACTGACGGCAGAAAAAAACCTCCTGGTCCATCTAGTCTGGCCTTATACTATTTCCTGTATTTTATCTTAGGATGGATCTATGTGTATCCCAGGCATGTTTAAATTCAGTTCCTGTGGATTTACCAACTCACATCTGCTGGAAGTTTGTTCCAAGTATCTACTACTCTTTTAATAAAATATTTTCTCACGTTACTTCTGATCTTTCCCCAACTAACCTCAGATTGTGCCACCTTGTATGTATGTATGCATGTAAATAGATGATACCTACATAGACATGTATGGAGATATGTATACTAAATATGTATGATAGATAAGTATTTGGATAGATGATAGGAGGGATAAATTTGAGAGAGAAACACATTTTCAATTTTTATGTGGGCCAATGTGCCCACAGAAAAAGTGACAATAAAAGTATCTTGTTTTATTTCACAAACTGAAAGGCATAGAGAGGAAGGGGTCCGGCTGTTTTCCAAGGCACCAAAGGGCCAGACAAGGAATAAGGGATGGAAGCTGACCAAGGAGAGATTATTCAACCTGGAAATAAGGGGGAACTTTTTGAGGGTGAAACAGAAGTTGCTTGTGGAGGTCGTGAGAGCTCCAACATTTTAAAGAGGAGATTGAATGGCCATTTGTCTGAAATGGTGCGGGGACTCCTGCTTGAGCGGGGTTGGACTAGATGACCCACAAGGTCCCTTCCAGCTCTCGTAGGAAGCTAATTTAAAGCACCTGCCCAGACTGCGTGCCTCCCTCAATCACCCACACCTGTGAGGCCAAGCGCCAAGTCCCTTTGCCGCCAAGCGCTCTCCGACCGACCGCCCCGGCTGCGATTGGCTGCTTAGGAAACCTGTCCCTCGGATTGGCTGAGCGGCCTCTTCTCCCCCGAGGGGGCGGGACACTTTAAAAACGTGGACGGACTGCTCGGGATGAGGTAAAAGCAGCGCGTACAGCCGCGTTTCGCTCGGGTTTTTTCCCCTCTCGGAAGAGGAGGCTACGGACCGTGCGAGGAACCCGTCTCTCCCCACGGCGCCCCCGCAGCCCAAGGCTTCGCAGATGGAGACCGCGACGGGTGCCTCTCGCACGGTGAGATAATCCTGCCTTGAGGCTCTTAGACGTTGTGGGACGCTGGGGGAGCTAATGCATATAGGGAGTAAAGAAGCAACTTGTGCTAGTACTTGTATATAAATATTGTATCTTTGTATACCACCAATACGTACGTGACAAAACAAAAAATAAAATAAAATAATAAATAGTGCCCGAGGTATTTTTAGTCTATTCTCGGAGTAAAAACAGCATTTGAGGTAAATTTAGTCTATTCTTGGGGAGTAAAAAAGGCAACTGGAGTAATTTTAGTTGATTCCCAGAGAGTAAGGAAGGCACCTGAGGGTAAATTTTTACCAGGCTGTGTAATTTCTCAGGAGTAAAACACCACTGGTGGTTGAGGTGTATCTTATTTAAAGGACTCCCAACCCCACAGCTCACCTATGGGGAATTAACTCAGTCCCACGAAGTGAGTTTCCCTCAGGGAAATTTGGCAAATTTCTAGGTCCTGAATAATTTTAACCAAAGCTGGAGTTTTTAGGAGTAAAATATAGATGGAAGCTGCAATCTCAGATGTGTTCTATTCAACTGTAATCTGAATTCTATTCAGCTCTAATTATCTATCTCAGCTGTGTTCAAAGGATCACAGACCAATGAGAGTTAAAAGTAGCTTAAAAGGAGGAATAAAACAGGGAATTTTAGCCAGGTGCAGTTAAGAGGCTAAACTATCACAGGTGCATAAGGGTTAAAAGTTTAATTTCTTAGAATAATTTACTGGTGGAAGCTGAGTTAATCTCTGCCAAGTCCTGTTGAAAGGACCAAACCATCACAGAGAACTGGACCTTTGCAGTGGGGCGGGAAAGAAGCCTCCACCCATGAATACTATTCAAAATGGACAGTAATTTTGTGTGTGTGTGTTTGTGTGTGATGTATGGAGAGAGATTATACATATAGACAGAAAGAAACATGGAAGACTGGTGGCAGAAAAAAACCCTCCTGGTCCATCTAGTCTGCCCTTATACATTTCCTGTATTTTATCTTAGGATGGATCTATGTTTATTCCAGGCATGTTTCAATTCAGTTACTGTGGATTTACCAACTACATCTGCTGGAAGTTTGTTCCAAGCATCCACTACTCTTTCAGTAAAATAATATTTTCTTTGCCCCAACTAACCTCAGATTGTGCCCCCTTGTATGTATCTATGCATGTAAATAGATGATATCTACATAGACATGTATGGAGATATGTATACCTGATATGTATGATAGATAAGTATTTTGATAGATGATTGGCTGGCTTTAAAAACTGGACCTTTCCAGTGGGGCGGGAAAGCAGCCTCCACCCATGAATACTATTCAAAATGGACAGTAATTTTGTGTGTATGTGTGATATACGTGTGATGTATGTAGAGAGATGATACATATAGATAGAAACATAGAAACATGGAAGACTGACGGCAGAAAAAAACCTCCTGGTCCATCTAGTCTGGCCTTATACTATTTCCTGTATTTTATCTTAGGATGGATCTATGTGTATCCCAGGCATGTTTAAATTCAGTTCCTGTGGATTTACCAACTCACATCTGCTGGAAGTTTGTTCCAAGTATCTACTACTCTTTTAATAAAATATTTTGTCACGTTACTTCTGATCTTTCCCCAACTAACCTCAGATTGTGCCACCTTGTATGTATGTATGCATGTAAATAGATGATACCTACATAGACATGTATGGAGATATGTATACTAAATATGTATGATAGATAAGTATTTGGATAGATGATAGGAGGGATAAATTTGAGAGAGAAACACATTTTCAATTTTAATGTGGGCCAATGTGCCCACAGAAAAAGTGACAATAAAAGTATCTTGTTTTATTTTACAAACTGAAAGGCATAGAGAGGAAGGGGTCCGGCTGTTTTCCAAGGCACCAAAGGGCCAGACAAGGAATAAGGGATGGAAGCTGACCAAGTAGAGATTATTCAACCTGGAAATAAGGGGGAACTTTTTGAGGGTGAAACAGAAGTTGCTTGTGGAGGTCGTGAGAGCTCCAACACTTTAAAGAGGAGATTGAATGGCCATTTGTCTGAAATGGTGCGGGGACTCCTGCTTGAGCGGGGTTGGACTAGATGACCCACAAGGTCCCTTCCAGCTCTCGTAGCAAGCTAATTTAAAGCACCTGCCCAGACTTTGTGCCTCCCTCAATCACCCACACCTGTGAGGCCAAGCGCCAGGTCCCTTTGCCGCCAAGCGCTCTCCGACCGACCGCCCCGGCTGCGATTGGCTGCTTAGGAAACCTGTCCCTCGGATTGGCTGAGCGGCCTCTTCTCCCCCGAGGGGGCGGGACACTTTAAAAACGTGGACGGACTGCTCGGGCTGAGGTAAAAGCAGCGCGTACAGCCGCGTTTCGCTCGTGTTTCTTTCCCCTCTCGGAAGAGGAGGCTGCGGGCCGTGCGAGGAACCCGTCTCTCCCCACAGCGCCCCGCAGCCCAAGGCTTCGCAGATGGAGACCGCGACGGGTGCCTCTCGCACGGTGAGCTAATCCTGCCTTGAGGCTCTTAGACGTTGTGGGACGCTGGGGGAGCTAATGCATATAGGGAGTAAAGAAGCAACTTGTGCTAGTACTTGTATATAAATATTGTATCTTTGTATACCACCAATACGTACGTGACAAAACAAAAAATAAAATAAAATAATAAATAGTGCCCGAGGTATTTTTAGTCTATTCTCGGAGTAAAAACAGCATTTGAGGTAAATTTAGTCTATTCTTGGGGAGTAAAAAAGGCAACTGGAGTAATTTTAGTTGATTCCCAGAGAGTAAGGAAGGCACCTGAGGGTAAATTTTTACCAGGCTGTGTAATTTCTCAGGAGTAAAACACCACTGGGTGGTTGAGGTGTATCTTATTTAAAGGACTCCCAACCCCACAGCTCACCTATGGGGAATTAACTCAGTCCCACGAAGTGAGTTTCCCTCAGGGAAATTTGGCAAATTTCTAGGTCCTGAATAATTTTAACCAAAGCTGGAGTTTTTAGGAGTAAAATATAGATGAAGCTACAATCTCAGATGTGTTCTATTCAAACTGTAATCTGAATTCTATTCAGCTCTAATTATCTATCTCAGCTGTGTTCAAAGGATCACAGACCAATGAGAGTTAAAAGTAGCTTAAAAGGAGGAATAAAACAGGGAATTTTAGCCAGGTGCAGTTAAGGCTAAACTATCACAGGTGCATAAGGGTTAAAAGTTTAATTTCTTAGAATAATTTACTGGTGGAAGCTGAGTTAATCTCTGCCAAGTCCTGTGAAAGGACCAAACCATCACAGAGAACTGGACCTTTGCAGTGGGGCGGGAAAGAAGCCTCCACCCATGAATACTATTCAAAATGGACAGTAATTTTGTGTGTGTGTGTTTGTGTGTGATGTATGGAGAGAGGATTATACATATAGACAGAAAGAAACATGGAAGACTGGTGGCAGAAAAAAAACCTCCTGGTCCATCTAGTCTGCCCTTATACATTTCCTGTATTTTATCTTAGGATGGATCTAATGTTTATTCCAGCATGTTTCAATTCAGTTACTGTGGATTTACCAACTACATCTGCTGGAAGTTTGTTCCAAGCATCCACTACTCTTTCAGTAAAATAATATTTTCTTTGCCCCAACTACCTCAGATTGTGCCCCCTTGTATGTATCTATGCATGTAAATAGATGATATCTACATAGACATGTATGGAGATATGTATACCTGATATGTATGATAGATAAGTATTTTGATAGATGATTGGCTGGCTTTAAAAACTGGACCTTTCCAGTGGGGCGGGGAAAGCAGCCTCCACCCATGAATACTATTCAAAATGGACAGTAATTTTGTGTGTATGTGTGATATACGTGTGATGTATGTAGAGAGATGATACATATAGATAGAAACATAGAAACATGGAAGACTGACGGCAGAAAAAAACCTCCTGGTCCATCTAGTCTGGCCTTATACTATTTCCTGTATTTTATCTTAGGATGGATCTATGTGTATCCCAGGCATGTTTAAATTCAGTTCCTGTGGATTTACCAACTCACATCTGCTGGAAGTTTGTTCCAAGTATCTACTACTCTTTTAATAAAATATTTTCTCACGTTACTTCTGATCTTTCCCCAACTAACCTCAGATTGTGCCACCTTGTATGTATGTATGCATGTAAATAGATGATACCTACATAGACATGTATGGAGATATGTATACTAAATATGTATGATAGATAAGTATTTGGATAGATGATAGGAGGGATAAATTTGAGAGAGAAACACATTTTCAATTTTAATGTGGGCCAATGTGCCCACAGAAAAAGTGACAATAAAAGTATCTTGTTTTATTTTACAAACTGAAAGGCATAGAGAGGAAGGGGTCCGGCTGTTTTCCAAGGCACCAAAGGGCCAGACAAGGAATAAGGGATGGAAGCTGACCAAGGAGAGATTATTCAACCTGGAAATAAGGGGGAACTTTTTGAGGGTGAAACAGAAGTTGCTTGTGGAAGTCGTGAGAGCTCCAACACTTTAAAGAGGAGATTTAATGGCCATTTGTCTGAAATGGTGCGGGGACTCCTGCTTGAGCGGGGTTGGACTAGATGACCCACAAGGTCCCTTCCAGCTCTCGTAGCAAGCTAATTTAAAGCACCTGCCCAGACTGCGTGCCTCCCTCAATCACCCACACCTGTGAGGCCAAGCGCCAGGTCCCTTTGCCGCCAAGCGCTCTCCGACCGACCGCCCCGGCTGCGATTGGCTGCTTAGGAAACCTGTCCCTCGGATTGGCTGAGCGGCCTCTTCTCCCCCGAGGGGGCGGGACACTTTAAACACGTGGACGGACTGCTCGGGCTGAGGTAAAAGCAGCGCGTACAGCCGCGTTTCGCTCGGGTTTTTTCCCCTCTCAGAAGAGGAGGCTACGGACCGTGCGAGGAACCCGTCTCTCCCCACGGCGCCCCCGCAGCCCAAGGCTTCGCAGATGGAGACCGCGACGGGTGCCTCTCGCACGGTGAGATAATCCTGCCTTGAGGCTCTTAGACGTTGTGGGACGCTGGGGGAGCTAATGCATATAGGGAGTAAAGAAGCAACTTGTGCTAGTACTTGTATATAAATATTGTATCTTTGTATACCACCAATACGTACGTGACAAAACAAAAAATAAAATAAAATAATAAATAGTGCCCGAGGTATTTTTAGTCTATTCTCGGAGTAAAAACAGCATTTGAGGTAAATTTAGTCTATTCTTGGGGAGTAAAAAAGGCAACTGGAGTAATTTTAGTTGATTCCCAGAGAGTAAGGAAGGCACCTGAGGGTAAATTTTTACCAGGCTGTGTAATTTCTCAGGAGTAAAACACCACTGGTGGTTGAGGTGTATCTTATTTAAAGGACTCCCAACCCCACAGCTCACCTATGGGGAATTAACTCAGTCCCACGAAGTGAGTTTCCCTCAGGGAAATTTGGCAAATTTCTAGGTCCTGAATAATTTTAACCAAAGCTGGAGTTTTTAGGAGTAAAATATAGATGGAAGCTGCAATCTCAGATGTGTTCTATTCAACTGTAATCTGAATTCTATTCAGCTCTAATTATCTATCTCAGCTGTGTTCAAAGGATCACAGACCAATGAGAGTTAAAAGTAGCTTAAAAGGAGGAATAAAACAGGGAATTTTAGCCAGGTGCAGTTAAGAGGCTAAACTATCACAGGTGCATAAGGGTTAAAAGTTTAATTTCTTAGAATAATTTACTGGTGGAAGCTGAGTTAATCTCTGCCAAGTCCTGTTGAAAGGACCAAACCATCACAGAGAACTGGACCTTTGCAGTGGGGCGGGAAAGAAGCCTCCACCCATGAATACTATTCAAAATGGACAGTAATTTTGTGTGTGTGTGTTTGTGTGTGATGTATGGAGAGAGATTATACATATAGACAGAAAGAAACATGGAAGACTGGTGGCAGAAAAAAAACCTCCTGGTCCATCTAGTCTGCCCTTATACATTTCCTGTATTTTATCTTAGGATGGATCTATGTTTATTCCAGGCATGTTTCAATTCAGTTACTGTGGATTTACCAACTACATCTGCTGGAAGTTTGTTCCAAGCATCCACTACTCTTTCAGTAAAATAATATTTTCTTTGCCCCAACTAACCTCAGATTGTGCCCCCTTGTATGTATCTATGCATGTAAATAGATGATATCTACATAGACATGTATGGAGATATGTATACCTGATATGTATGATAGATAAGTATTTTGATAGAAGATTGGCTGGCTTTAAAAACTGGACCTTTCCAGTGGGGCGGGAAAGCAGCCTCCACCCATGAATACTATTCAAAATGGACAGTAATTTTGTGTGTATGTGTGATATACGTGTGATGTATGTAGAGAGATGATACATATAGATAGAAACATAGAAACATGGAAGACTGACGGCAGAAAAAAACCTCCTGGTCCATCTAGTCTGGCCTTATACTATTTCCTGTATTTTATCTTAGGATGGATCTATGTGTATCCCAGGCATGTTTAAATTCAGTTCCTGTGGATTTACCAACTCACATCTGCTGGAAGTTTGTTCCAAGTATCTACTACTCTTTTAATAAAATATTTTCTCACGTTACTTCTGATCTTTCCCCAACTAACCTCAGATTGTGCCACCTTGTATGTATGTATGCATGTAAATAGATGATACCTACATAGACATGTATGGAGATATGTATACTAAATATGTATGATAGATAAGTATTTGGATAGATGATAGGAGGGATAAATTTGAGAGAGAAACACATTTTCAATTTTAATGTGGGCCAATGTGCCCACAGAAAAAGTGACAATAAAAGTATCTTGTTTTATTTTACAAACTGAAAGGCATAGAGAGGAAGGGGTCCGGCTGTTTTCCAAGGCACCAAAGGGCCAGACAAGGAATAAGGGATGGAAGCTGACCAAGTAGAGATTATTCAACCTGGAAATAAGGGGGAACTTTTTGAGGGTGAAACAGAAGTTGCTTGTGGAGGTCGTGAGAGCTCCAACACTTTAAAGAGGAGATTGAATGGCCATTTGTCTGAAATGGTGCGGGGACTCCTGCTTGAGCGGGGTTGGACTAGATGACCCACAAGGTCCCTTCCAGCTCTCGTAGCAAGCTAATTTAAAGCACCTGCCCAGACTTTGTGCCTCCCTCAATCACCCACACCTGTGAGGCCAAGCGCCAGGTCCCTTTGCCGCCAAGCGCTCTCCGACCGACCGCCCCGGCTGCGATTGGCTGCTTAGGAAACCTGTCCCTCGGATTGGCTGAGCGGCCTCTTCTCCCCCGAGGGGGCGGGACACTTTAAAAACGTGGACGGACTGCTCGGGCTGAGGTAAAAGCAGCGCGTACAGCCGCGTTTCGCTCGGGTTTTTTCCCCTCTCGGAAGAGGAGGCTACGGACCGTGCGAGGAACCCGTCTCTCCCCACGGCGCCCCCGCAGCCCAAGGCTTCGCAGATGGAGACCGCGACGGGTGCCTCTCGCACGGTGAGATAATCCTGCCTTGAGGCTCTTAGACGTTGTGGGACGCTGGGGGAGCTAATGCATATAGGGAGTAAAGAAGCAACTTGTGCTAGTACTTGTATATAAATATTGTATCTTTGTATACCACCAATACGTACGTGACAAAACAAAAAATAAAATAAAATAATAAATAGTGCCCGAGGTATTTTTAGTCTATTCTCGGAGTAAAAACAGCATTTGAGGTAAATTTAGTCTATTCTTGGGGAGTAAAAAAGGCAACTGGAGTAATTTTAGTTGATTCCCAGAGAGTAAGGAAGGCACCTGAGGGTAAATTTTTACCAGGCTGTGTAATTTCTCAGGAGTAAAACACCACTGGTGGTTGAGGTGTATCTTATTTAAAGGACTCCCAACCCCACAGCTCACCTATGGGGAATTAACTCAGTCCCACGAAGTGAGTTTCCCTCAGGGAAATTTGGCAAATTTCTAGGTCCTGAATAATTTTAACCAAAGCTGGAGTTTTTAGGAGTAAAATATAGATGGAAGCTGCAATCTCAGATGTGTTCTATTCAACTGTAATCTGAATTCTATACAGCTCTAATTATCTATCTCAGCTGTGTTCAAAGGATCACAGACCAATGAGAGTTAAAAGTAGCTTAAAAGGAGGAATAAAACAGGGAATTTTAGCCAGGTGCAGTTAAGAGGCTAAACTATCACAGGTGCATAAGGGTTAAAAGTTTAATTTCTTAGAATAATTTACTGGTGGAAGCTGAGTTAATCTCTGCCAAGTCCTGTTGAAAGGACCAAACCATCACAGAGAACTGGACCTTTGCAGTGGGGCGGGAAAGAAGCCTCCACCCATGAATACTATTCAAAATGGACAGTAATTTTGTGTGTGTGTGTTTGTGTGTGATGTATGGAGAGAGATTATACATATAGACAGAAAGAAACATGGAAGACTGGTGGCAGAAAAAAAACCTCCTGGTCCATCTAGTCTGCCCTTATACATTTCCTGTATTTTATCTTAGGATGGATCTATGTTTATTCCAGGCATGTTTCAATTCAGTTACTGTGGATTTACCAACTACATCTGCTGGAAGTTTGTTCCAAGCATCCACTACTCTTTCAGTAAAATAATATTTTCTTTGCCCCAACTAACCTCAGATTGTGCCCCCTTGTATGTATCTATGCATGTAAATAGATGATATCTACATAGACATGTATGGAGATATGTATACCTGATATGTATGATAGATAAGTATTTTGATAGATGATTGGCTGGCTTTAAAAACTGGACCTTTCCAGTGGGGCGGGAAAGCAGCCTCCACCCATGAATACTATTCAAAATGGACAGTAATTTTGTGTGTATGTGTGATATACGTGTGATGTATGTAGAGAGATGATACATATAGATAGAAACATAGAAACATGGAAGACTGACGGCAGAAAAAAACCTCCTGGTCCATCTAGTCTGGCCTTATACTATTTCCTGTATTTTATCTTAGGATGGATCTATGTGTATCCCAGGCATGTTTAAATTCAGTTCCTGTGGATTTACCAACTCACATCTGCTGGAAGTTTGTTCCAAGTATCTACTACTCTTTTAATAAAATATTTTCTCACGTTACTTCTGATCTTTCCCCAACTAACCTCAGATTGTGCCACCTTGTATGTATGTATGCATGTAAATAGATGATACCTACATAGACATGTATGGAGATATGTATACTAAATATGTATGATAGATAAGTATTTGGATAGATGATAGGAGGGATAAATTTGAGAGAGAAACACATTTTCAATTTTAATGTGGGCCAATGTGCCCACAGAAAAAGTGACAATAAAAGTATCTTGTTTTATTTTACAAACTGAAAGGCATAGAGAGGAAGGGGTCCGGCTGTTTTCCAAGGCACCAAAGGGCCAGACAAGGAATAAGGGATGGAAGCTGACCAAGGAGAGATTATTCAACCTGGAAATAAGGGGGAACTTTTTGAGGGTGAAACAGAAGTTGCTTGTGGAGGTCGTGAGAGCTCCAACATTTTAAAGAGGAGATTGAATGGCCATTTGTCTGAAATGGTGCGGGGACTCCTGCTTGAGCGGGGTTGGACTAGATGACCCACAAGGTCCCTTCCAGCTCTCGTAGCAAGCTAATTTAAAGCACCTGCCCAGACTGCGTGCCTCCCTCAATCACCCACACCTGTGAGGCCAAGCGCCAAGTCCCTTTGCCGCCAAGCGCTCTCCGACCGACCGCCCCGGCTGCGATTGGCTGCTTAGGAAACCTGTCCCTCGGATTGGCTGAGCGGCCTCTTCTCCCCCGAGGGGGCGGGACACTTTAAAAACGTGGACGGACTGCTCGGGATGAGGTAAAAGCAGCGCGTACAGCCGCGTTTCGCTCGGGTTTTTTCCCCTCTCGGAAGAGGAGGCTACGGACCGTGCGAGGAACCCGTCTCTCCCCACGGCGCCCCCGCAGCCCAAGGCTTCGCAGATGGAGACCGCGACGGGTGCCTCTCGCACGGTGAGATAATCCTGCCTTGAGGCTCTTAGACGTTGTGGGACGCTGGGGGAGCTAATGCATATAGGGAGTAAAGAAGCAACTTGTGCTAGTACTTGTATATAAATATTGTATCTTTGTATACCACCAATACGTACGTGACAAAACAAAAAATAAAATAAAATAATAAATAGTGCCCGAGGTATTTTTAGTCTATTCTCGGAGTAAAAACAGCATTTGAGGTAAATTTAGTCTATTCTTGGGGAGTAAAAAAGGCAACTGGAGTAATTTTAGTTGATTCCCAGAGAGTAAGGAAGGCACCTGAGGGTAAATTTTTACCAGGCTGTGTAATTTCTCAGGAGTAAAACACCACTGGTGGTTGAGGTGTATCTTATTTAAAGGACTCCCAACCCCACAGCTCACCTATGGGGAATTAACTCAGTCCCACGAAGTGAGTTTCCCTCAGGGAAATTTGGCAAATTTCTAGGTCCTGAATAATTTTAACCAAAGCTGGAGTTTTTAGGAGTAAAATATAGATGGAAGCTGCAATCTCAGATGTGTTCTATTCAACTGTAATCTGAATTCTATACAGCTCTAATTATCTATCTCAGCTGTGTTCAAAGGATCACAGACCAATGAGAGTTAAAAGTAGCTTAAAAGGAGGAATAAAACAGGGAATTTTAGCCAGGTGCAGTTAAGAGGCTAAACTATCACAGGTGCATAAGGGTTAAAAGTTTAATTTCTTAGAATAATTTACTGGTGGAAGCTGAGTTAATCTCTGCCAAGTCCTGTTGAAAGGACCAAACCATCACAGAGAACTGGACCTTTGCAGTGGGGCGGGAAAGAAGCCTCCACCCATGAATACTATTCAAAATGGACAGTAATTTTGTGTGTGTGTGTTTGTGTGTGATGTATGGAGAGAGATTATACATATAGACAGAAAGAAACATGGAAGACTGGTGGCAGAAAAAAAACCTCCTGGTCCATCTAGTCTGCCCTTATACATTTCCTGTATTTTATCTTAGGATGGATCTATGTTTATTCCAGGCATGTTTCAATTCAGTTACTGTGGATTTACCAACTACATCTGCTGGAAGTTTGTTCCAAGCATCCACTACTCTTTCAGTAAAATAATATTTTCTTTGCCCCAACTAACCTCAGATTGTGCCCCCTTGTATGTATCTATGCATGTAAATAGATGATATCTACATAGACATGTATGGAGATATGTATACCTGATATGTATGATAGATAAGTATTTTGATAGATGATTGGCTGGCTTTAAAAACTGGACCTTTCCAGTGGGGCTGGAAAGCAGCCTCCACCCATGAATACTATTCAAAATGGACAGTAATTTTGTGTGTATGTGTGATATACGTGTGATGTATGTAGAGAGATGATACATATAGATAGAAACATAGAAACATGGAAGACTGACGGCAGAAAAAAACCTCCTGGTCCATCTAGTCTGGCCTTATACTATTTCCTGTATTTTATCTTAGGATGGATCTATGTGTATCCCAGGCATGTTTAAATTCAGTTCCTGTGGATTTACCAACTCACATCTGCTGGAAGTTTGTTCCAAGTATCTACTACTCTTTTAATAAAATATTTTCTCACGTTACTTCTGATCTTTCCCCAACTAACCTCAGATTGTGCCACCTTGTATGTATGTATGCATGTAAATAGATGATACCTACATAGACATGTATGGAGATATGTATACTAAATATGTATGATAGATAAGTATTTGGATAGATGATAGGAGGGATAAATTTGAGAGAGAAACACATTTTCAATTTTAATGTGGGCCAATGTGCCCACAGAAAAAGTGACAATAAAAGTATCTTGTTTTATTTTACAAACTGAAAGGCATAGAGAGGAAGGGGTCCGGCTGTTTTCCAAGGCACCAAAGGGCCAGACAAGGAATAAGGGATGGAAGCTGACCAAGGAGAGATTATTCAACCTGGAAATAAGGGGGAACTTTTTGAGGGTGAAACAGAAGTTGCTTGTGGAGGTCGTGAGAGCTCCAACATTTTAAAGAGGAGATTGAATGGCCATTTGTCTGAAATGGTGCGGGGACTCCTGCTTGAGCGGGGTTGGACTAGATGACCCACAAGGTCCCTTCCAGCTCTCGTAGCAAGCTAATTTAAAGCACCTGCCCAGACTGCGTGCCTCCCTCAATCACCCACACCTGTGAGGCCAAGCGCCAAGTCCCTTTGCCGCCAAGCGCTCTCCGACCGACCGCCCCGGCTGCGATTGGCTGCTTAGGAAACCTGTCCCTCGGATTGGCTGAGCGGCCTCTTCTCCCCCGAGGGGGCGGGACACTTTAAAAACGTGGACGGACTGCTCGGGATGAGGTAAAAGCAGCGCGTACAGCCGCGTTTCGCTCGGGTTTTTTCCCCTCTCAGAAGAGGAGGCTACGGACCGTGCGAGGAACCCGTCTCTCCCCACGGCGCCCCCGCAGCCCAAGGCTTCGCAGATGGAGACCGCGACGGGTGCCTCTCGCACGGTGAGATAATCCTGCCTTGAGGCTCTTAGACGTTGTGGGACGCTGGGGGAGCTAATGCATATAGGGAGTAAAGAAGCAACTTGTGCTAGTACTTGTATATAAATATTGTATCTTTGTATACCACCAATACGTACGTGACAAAACAAAAAATAAAATAAAATAATAAATAGTGCCCGAGGTATTTTTAGTCTATTCTCGGAGTAAAAACAGCATTTGAGGTAAATTTAGTCTATTCTTGGGGAGTAAAAAAGGCAACTGGAGTAATTTTAGTTGATTCCCAGAGAGTAAGGAAGGCACCTGAGGGTAAATTTTTACCAGGCTGTGTAATTTCTCAGGAGTAAAACACCACTGGTGGTTGAGGTGTATCTTATTTAAAGGACTCCCAACCCCACAGCTCACCTATGGGGAATTAACTCAGTCCCACGAAGTGAGTTTCCCTCAGGGAAATTTGGCAAATTTCTAGGTCCTGAATAATTTTAACCAAAGCTGGAGTTTTTAGGAGTAAAATATAGATGGAAGCTGCAATCTCAGATGTGTTCTATTCAACTGTAATCTGAATTCTATTCAGCTCTAATTATCTATCTCAGCTGTGTTCAAAGGATCACAGACCAATGAGAGTTAAAAGTAGCTTAAAAGGAGGAATAAAACAGGGAATTTTAGCCAGGTGCAGTTAAGAGGCTAAACTATCACAGGTGCATAAGGGTTAAAAGTTTAATTTCTTAGAATAATTTACTGGTGGAAGCTGAGTTAATCTCTGCCAAGTCCTGTTGAAAGGACCAAACCATCACAGAGAACTGGACCTTTGCAGTGGGGCGGGAAAGAAGCCTCCACCCATGAATACTATTCAAAATGGACAGTAATTTTGTGTGTGTGTGTTTGTGTGTGATGTATGGAGAGAGATTATACATATAGACAGAAAGAAACATGGAAGACTGGTGGCAGAAAAAAAACCTCCTGGTCCATCTAGTCTGCCCTTATACATTTCCTGTATTTTATCTTAGGATGGATCTATGTTTATTCCAGGCATGTTTCAATTCAGTTACTGTGGATTTACCAACTACATCTGCTGGAAGTTTGTTCCAAGCATCCACTACTCTTTCAGTAAAATAATATTTTCTTTGCCCCAACTAACCTCAGATTGTGCCCCCTTGTATGTATCTATGCATGTAAATAGATGATATCTACATAGACATGTATGGAGATATGTATACCTGATATGTATGATAGATAAGTATTTTGATAGATGATTGGATGGCTTTAAAAACTGGACCTTTCCAGTGGGGCGGGAAAGCAGCCTCCACCCATGAATACTATTCAAAATGGACAGTAATTTTGTGTGTATGTGTGATATACGTGTGATGTATGTAGAGAGATGATACATATAGATAGAAACATAGAAACATGGAAGACTGACGGCAGAAAAAAACCTCCTGGTCCATCTAGTCTGGCCTTATACTATTTCCTGTATTTTATCTTAGGATGGATCTATGTGTATCCCAGGCATGTTTAAATTCAGTTCCTGTGGATTTACCAACTCACATCTGCTGGAAGTTTGTTCCAAGTATCTACTACTCTTTTAATAAAATATTTTCTCACGTTACTTCTGATCTTTCCCCAACTAACCTCAGATTGTGCCACCTTGTATGTATGTATGCATGTAAATAGATGATACCTACATAGACATGTATGGAGATATGTATACTAAATATGTATGATAGATAAGTATTTGGATAGATGATAGGAGGGATAAATTTGAGAGAGAAACACATTTTCAATTTTAATGTGGGCCAATGTGCCCACAGAAAAAGTGACAATAAAAGTATCTTGTTTTATTTTACAAACTGAAAGGCATAGAGAGGAAGGGGTCCGGCTGTTTTCCAAGGCACCAAAGGGCCAGAAAAGGAATAAGGGATGGAAGCTGACCAAGTAGAGATTATTCAACCTGGAAATAAGGGGGAACTTTTTGAGGGTGAAACAGAAGTTGCTTGTGGAGGTCGTGAGAGCTCCAACACTTTAAAGAGGAGATTGAATGGCCATTTGTCTGAAATGGTGCGGGGACTCCTGCTTGAGCGGGGTTGGACTAGATGACCCACAAGGTCCCTTCCAGCTCTCGTAGCAAGCTAATTTAAAGCACCTGCCCAGACTGCGTGCCTCCCTCAATCACCCACACCTGTGAGGCCAAGCGCCAGGTCCCTTTGCCGCCAAGCGCTCTCCGACCGACCTCCCCGGCTGCGATTGGCTGCTTAGGAAACCTGTCCCTCGGATTGGCTGAGCGGCCTCTTCTCCCCCGAGGGGGCGGGACACTTTAAAAACGTGGACGGACTGCTCGGGCTGAGGTAAAAGCAGCGCGTACAGCCGCGTTTCGCTCGGGTTTTTTCCCCTCTCGGAAGAGGAGGCTACGGACCGTGCGAGGAACCCGTCTCTCCCCACGGCGCCCCCGCAGCCCAAGGCTTCGCAGATGGAGACCGCGACGGGTGCCTCTCGCACGGTGAGATAATCCTGCCTTGAGGCTCTTAGACGTTGTGGGACGCTGGGGGAGCTAATGCATATAGGGAGTAAAGAAGCAACTTGTGCTAGTACTTGTATATAAATATTGTATCTTTGTATACCACCAATACGTACGTGACAAAACAAAAAATAAAATAAAATAATAAATAGTGCCCGAGGTATTTTTAGTCTATTCTCGGAGTAAAAACAGCATTTGAGGTAAATTTAGTCTATTCTTGGGGAGTAAAAAAGGCAACTGGAGTAATTTTAGTTGATTCCCAGAGAGTAAGGAAGGCACCTGAGGGTAAATTTTTACCAGGCTGTGTAATTTCTCAGGAGTAAAACACCACTGGTGGTTGAGGTGTATCTTATTTAAAGGACTCCCAACCCCACAGCTCACCTATGGGGAATTAACTCAGTCCCACGAAGTGAGTTTCCCTCAGGGAAATTTGGCAAATTTCTAGGTCCTGAATAATTTTAACCAAAGCTGGAGTTTTTAGGAGTAAAATATAGATGGAAGCTGCAATCTCAGATGTGTTCTATTCAACTGTAATCTGAATTCTATTCAGCTCTAATTATCTATCTCAGCTGTGTTCAAAGGATCACAGACCAATGAGAGTTAAAAGTAGCTTAAAAGAAGGAATAAAACAGGGAATTTTAGCCAGGTGCAGTTAAGAGGCTAAACTATTACAGGTGCATAAGGGTTAAAAGTTTAATTTCTTAGAATAATTTACTGGTGGAAGCTGAGTTAATCTCTGCCAAGTCCTGTTGAAAGGACCAAACCATCACAGAGAACTGGACCTTTGCAGTGGGGCGGGAAAGAAGCCTCCACCCATGAATACTATTCAAAATGGACAGTAATTTTGTGTGTGTGTGTTTGTGTGTGATGTATGGAGAGAGATTATACATATAGACAGAAAGAAACATGGAAGACTGGTGGCAGAAAAAAACCCTCCTGGTCCATCTAGTCTGCCCTTATACATTTCCTGTATTTTATCTTAGGATGGATCTATGTTTATTCCAGGCATGTTTCAATTCAGTTACTGTGGATTTACCAACTACATCTGCTGGAAGTTTGTTCCAAGCATCCACTACTCTTTCAGTAAAATAATATTTTCTTTGCCCCAACTAACCTCAGATTGTGCCCCCTTGTATGTATCTATGCATGTAAATAGATGATATCTACATAGACATGTATGGAGATATGTATACCTGATATGTATGATAGATAAGTATTTTGATAGATGATTGGCTGGCTTTAAAAACTGGACCTTTCCAGTGGGGCGGGAAAGCAGCCTCCACCCATGAATACTATTCAAAATGGACAGTAATTTTGTGTGTATGTGTGATATACGTGTGATGTATGTAGAGAGATGATACATATAGATAGAAACATAGAAACATGGAAGACTGACGGCAGAAAAAAACCTCCTGGTCCATCTAGTCTGGCCTTATACTATTTCCTGTATTTTATCTTAGGATGGATCTATGTGTATCCCAGGCATGTTTAAATTCAGTTCCTGTGGATTTACCAACTCACATCTGCTGGAAGTTTGTTCCAAGTATCTACTACTCTTTTAATAAAATATTTTCTCACGTTACTTCTGATCTTTCCCCAACTAACCTCAGATTGTGCCACCTTGTATGTATGTATGCATGTAAATAGATGATACCTACATAGACATGTATGGAGATATGTATACTAAATATGTATGATAGATAAGTATTTGGATAGATGATAGGAGGGATAAATTTGAGAGAGAAACACATTTTCTATTTTAATGTGGGCCAATGTGCCCACAGAAAAAGTGACAATAAAAGTATCTTGTTTTATTTTACAAACTGAAAGGCATAGAGAGGAAGGGGTCCGGCTGTTTTCCAAGGCACCAAAGGGCCAGACAAGGAATAAGGGATGGAAGCTGACCAAGGAGAGATTATTCAACCTGGAAATAAGGGGGAACTTTTTGAGGGTGAAACAGAAGTTGCTTGTGGAAGTCGTGAGAGCTCCAACACTTTAAAGAGGAGATTGAATGGCCATTTGTCTGAAATGGTGCGGGGACTCCTGCTTGAGCGGGGTTGGACTAGATGACCCACAAGGTCCCTTCCAGCTCTCGTAGCAAGCTAATTTAAAGCACCTGCCCAGACTGCGTGCCTCCCTCAATCACCCACACCTGTGAGGCCAAGCGCCAGGTCCCTTTGCCGCCAAGCGCTCTCCGACCGACCGCCCCGGCTGCGATTGGCTGCTTAGGAAACCTGTCCCTCGGATTGGCTGAGCGGCCTCTTCTCCCCCGAGGGGGCGGGACACTTTAAAAACGTGGACGGACTGCTCGGGATGAGGTAAAAGCAGCGCGTACAGCCGCGTTTCGCTCGGGTTTTTTCCCCTCTCGGAAGAGGAGGCTACGGACCGTGCGAGGAACCCGTCTCTCCCCACGGCGCCCCCGCAGCCCAAGGCTTCGCAGATGGAGACCGCGACGGGTGCCTCTCGCACGGTGAGATAATCCTGCCTTGAGGCTCTTAGACGTTGTGGGACGCTGGGGGAGCTAATGCATATAGGGAGTAAAGAAGCAACTTGTGCTAGTACTTGTATATAAATATTGTATCTTTGTATACCACCAATACGTACGTGACAAAACAAAAAATAAAATAAAATAATAAATAGTGCCCGAGGTATTTTTAGTCTATTCTCGGAGTAAAAACAGCATTTGAGGTAAATTTAGTCTATTCTTGGGGAGTAAAAAAGGCAACTGGAGTAATTTTAGTTGATTCCCAGAGAGTAAGGAAGGCACCTGAGGGTAAATTTTTACCAGGCTGTGTAATTTCTCAGGAGTAAAACACCACTGGTGGTTGAGGTGTATCTTATTTAAAGGACTCCCAACCCCACAGCTCACCTATGGGGAATTAACTCAGTCCCACGAAGTGAGTTTCCCTCAGGGAAATTTGGCAAATTTCTAGGTCCTGAATAATTTTAACCAAAGCTAGAGTTTTTAGGAGTAAAATATAGATGGAAGCTGCAATCTCAGATGTGTTCTATTCAACTGTAATCTGAATTCTATTCAGCTCTAATTATCTATCTCAGCTGTGTTCAAAGGATCACAGACCAATGAGAGTTAAAAGTAGCTTAAAAGGAGGAATAAAACAGGGAATTTTAGCCAGGTGCAGTTAAGAGGCTAAACTATCACAGGTGCATAAGGGTTAAAAGTTTAATTTCTTAGAATATTTTACTGGTGGAAGCTGAGTTAATCTCTGCCAAGTCCTGTTGAAAGGACCAAACCATCACAGAGAACTGGACCTTTGCAGTGGGGCGGGAAAGAAGCCTCCACCCATGAATACTATTCAAAATGGACAGTAATTTTGTGTGTGTGTGTTTGTGTGTGATGTATGGAGAGAGATTATACATATAGACAGAAAGAAACATGGAAGACTGGTGGCAGAAAAAAACCCTCCTGGTCCATCTAGTCTGCCCTTATACATTTCCTGTATTTTATCTTAGGATGGATCTATGTTTATTCCAGGCATGTTTCAATTCAGTTACTGTGGATTTACCAACTACATCTGCTGGAAGTTTGTTCCAAGCATCCACTACTCTTTCAGTAAAATAATATTTTCTTTGCCCCAACTAACCTCAGATTGTGCCCCCTTGTATGTATCTATGCATGTAAATAGATGATATCTACATAGACATGTATGGAGATATGTATACCTGATATGTATGATAGATAAGTATTTTGATAGATGATTGGCTTGCTTTAAAAACTGGACCTTTCCAGTGGGGCGGGAAAGCAGCCTCCACCCATGAATACTATTCAAAATGGACAGTAATTTTGTGTGTATGTGTGATATACGTGTGATGTATGTAGAGAGATGATACATATAGATAGAAACATAGAAACATGGAAGACTGACGGCAGAAAAAAACCTCCTGGTCCATCTAGTCTGGCCTTATACTATTTCCTGTATTTTATCTTAGGATGGATCTATGTGTATCCCAGGCATGTTTAAATTCAGTTCCTGTGGATTTACCAACTCACATCTGCTGGAAGTTTGTTCCAAGTATCTACTACTCTTTTAATAAAATATTTTCTCACGTTACTTCTGATCTTTCCCCAACTAACCTCAGATTGTGCCACCTTGTATGTATGTATGCATGTAAATAGATGATACCTACATAGACATGTATGGAGATATGTATACTAAATATGTATGATAGATAAGTATTTGGATAGATGATAGGAGGGATAAATTTGAGAGAGAAACACATTTTCAATTTTAATGTGGGCCAATGTGCCCACAGAAAAAGTGACAATAAAAGTATCTTGTTTTATTTTACAAACTGAAAGGCATAGAGAGGAAGGGGTCCGGCTGTTTTCCAAGGCACCAAAGGGCCAGACAAGGAATAAGGGATGGAAGCTGACCAAGGAGAGATTATTCAACCTGGAAATAAGGGGGAACTTTTTGAGGGTGAAACAGAAGTTGCTTGTGGAGGTCGTGAGAGCTCCAACATTTTAAAGAGGAGATTGAATGGCCATTTGTCTGAAATGGTGCGGGGACTCCTGCTTGAGCGGGGTTGGACTAGATGACCCACAAGGTCCCTTCCAGCTCTCGTAGCAAGCTAATTTAAAGCACCTGCCCAGACTGCGTGCCTCCCTCAATCACCCACACCTGTGAGGCCAAGCGCCAAGTCCCATTGCCGCCAAGCGCTCTCCGACCGACCGCCCCGGCTGCGATTGGCTGCTTAGGAAACCTGTCCCTCGGATTGGCTGAGCGGCCTCTTCTCCCCCGAGGGGGCGGGACACTTTAAAAACGTGGACGGACTGCTCGGGCTGAGGTAAAAGCAGCGCGTACAGCCGCGTTTCGCTCGGGTTTTTTCCCCTCTCGGAAGAGGAGGCTACGGACCGTGCGAGGAACCCGTCTCTCCCCACGGCGCCCCCGCAGCCCAAGGCTTCGCAGATGGAGACCGCGACGGGTGCCTCTCGCACGGTGAGATAATCCTGCCTTGAGGCTCTTAGACGTTGTGGGACGCTGGGGGAGCTAATGCATATAGGGAGTAAAGAAGCAACTTGTGCTAGTACTTGTATATAAATATTGTATCTTTGTATACCACCAATACGTACGTGACAAAACAAAAAATAAAATAAAATAATAAATAGTGCCCGAGGTATTTTTAGTCTATTCTCGGAGTAAAAACAGCATTTGAGGTAAATTTAGTCTATTCTTGGGGAGTAAAAAAGACAACTGGAGTAATTTTAGTTGATTCCCAGAGAGTAAGGAAGGCACCTGAGGGTAAATTTTTACCAGGCTGTGTAATTTCTCAGGAGTAAAACACCACTGGTGGTTGAGGTGTATCTTATTTAAAGGACTCCCAACCCCACAGCTCACCTATGGGGAATTAACTCAGTCCCACGAAGTGAGTTTCCCTCAGGGAAATTTGGCAAATTTCTAGGTCCTGAATAATTTTAACCAAAGCTGGAGTTTTTAGGAGTAAAATATAGATGGAAGCTGCAATCTCAGATGTGTTCTATTCAACTGTAATCTGAATTCTATTCAGCTCTAATTATCTATCTCAGCTGTGTTCAAAGGATCACAGACCAATGAGAGTTAAAAGTAGCTTAAAAGGAGGAATAAAACAGGGAATTTTAGCCAGGTGCAGTTAAGAGGCTAAACTATCACAGGTGCATAAGGGTTAAAAGTTTAATTTCTTAGAATAATTTACTGGTGGAAGCTGAGTTAATCTCTGCCAAGTCCTGTTGAAAGGACCAAACCATCACAGAGAACTGGACCTTTGCAGTGGGGCGGGAAAGAAGCCTCCACCCATGAATACTATTCAAAATGGACAGTAATTTTGTGTGTGTGTGTTTGTGTGTGATGTATGGAGAGAGATTATACATATAGACAGAAAGAAACATGGAAGACTGGTGGCAGAAAAAAAACCTCCTGGTCCATCTAGTCTGCCCTTATACATTTCCTGTATTTTATCTTAGGATGGATCTATGTTTATTCCAGGCATGTTTCAATTCAGTTACTGTGGATTTACCAACTACATCTGCTGGAAGTTTGTTCCAAGCATCCACTACTCTTTCAGTAAAATAATATTTTCTTTGCCCCAACTAACCTCAGATTGTGCCCCCTTGTATGTATCTATGCATGTAAATAGATGATATCTACATAGACATGTATGGAGATATGTATACCTGATATGTATGATAGATAAGTATTTTGATAGATGATTGGCTGGCTTTAAAAACTGGACCTTTCCAGTGGGGCGGGAAAGCAGCCTCCACCCATGAATACTATTCAAAATGGACAGTAATTTTGTGTGTATGTGTGATATACGTGTGATGTATGTAGAGAGATGATACATATAGATAGAAACATAGAAACATGGAAGACTGACGGCAGAAAAAAACCTCCTGGTCCATCTAGTCTGGCCTTATACTATTTCCTGTATTTTATCTTAGGATGGATCTATGTGTATCCCAGGCATGTTTAAATTCAGTTCCTGTGGATTTACCAACTCACATCTGCTGGAAGTTTGTTCCAAGTATCTACTACTCTTTTAATAAAATATTTTCTCACGTTACTTCTGATCTTTCCCCAACTAACCTCAGATTGTGCCACCTTGTATGTATGTATGCATGTAAATAGATGATACCTACATAGACATGTATGGAGATATGTATACTAAATATGTATGATAGATAAGTATTTGGATAGATGATAGGAGGGATAAATTTGAGAGAGAAACACATTTTCAATTTTAATGTGGGCCAATGTGCCCACAGAAAAAGTGACAATAAAAGTATCTTGTTTTATTTTACAAACTGAAAGGCATAGAGAGGAAGGGGTCCGGCTGTTTTCCAAGGCACCAAAGGGCCAGACAAGGAATAAGGGATGGAAGCTGACCAAGGAGAGATTATTCAACCTGGAAATAAGGGGGAACTTTTTGAGGGTGAAACAGAAGTTGCTTGTGGAGGTCGTGAGAGCTCCAACATTTTAAAGAGGAGATTGAATGGCCATTTGTCTGAAATGGTGCGGGGACTCCTGCTTGAGCGGGGTTGGACTAGATGACCCACAAGGTCCCTTCCAGCTCTCGTAGCAAGCTAATTTAAAGCACCTGCCCAGACTGCGTGCCTCCCTCAATCACCCACACCTGTGAGGCCAAGCGCCAAGTCCCTTTGCCGCCAAGCGCTCTCCGACCGACCGCCCCGGCTGCGATTGGCTGCTTAGGAAACCTGTCCCTCGGATTGGCTGAGCGGCCTCTTCTCCCCCGAGGGGGCGGGACATTTTAAAAACGTGGACGGACTGCTCGGGATGAGGTAAAAGCAGCGCGTACAGCCGCGTTTCGCTCGGGTTTTTTCCCCTCTCGGAAGAGGAGGCTACGGACCGTGCGAGGAACCCGTCTCTCCCCACGGCGCCCCCGCAGCCCAAGGCTTCGTAGATGGAGACCGCGACGGGTGCCTCTCGCACGGTGAGATAATCCTGCCTTGAGGCTCTTAGACGTTGTGGGACGCTGGGGGAGCTAATGCATATAGGGAGTAAAGAAGCAACTTGTGCTAGTACTTGTATATAAATATTGTATCTTTGTATACCACCAATACGTACGTGACAAAACAAAAAATAAAATAAAATAATAAATAGTGCCCGAGGTATTTTTAGTCTATTCTCGGAGTAAAAACAGCATTTGAGGTAAATTTAGTCTATTCTTGGGGAGTAAAAAAGGCAACTGGAGTAATTTTAGTTGATTCCCAGAGAGTAAGGAAGGCACCTGAGGGTAAATTTTTACCAGGCTGTGTAATTTCTCAGGAGTAAAACACCACTGGTGGTTGAGGTGTATCTTATTTAAAGGACTCCCAACCCCACAGCTCACCTATCGGGAATTAACTCAGTCCCACGAAGTGAGTTTCCCTCAGGGAAATTTGGCAAATTTTTAGGTCCTGAATAATTTTAACCAAAGCTGGAGTTTTTAGGAGTAAAATATAGATGGAAGCTGCAATCTCAGATGTGTTCTATTCAACTGTAATCTGAATTCTATTCAGCTCTAATTATCTATCTCAGCTGTGTTCAAAGGATCACAGACCAATGAGAGTTAAAAGTAGCTTAAAAGGAGGAATAAAACAGGGAATTTTAGCCAGGTGCAGTTAAGAGGCTAAACTATCACAGGTGCATAAGGGTTAAAAGTTTAATTTCTTAGAATAATTTACTGGTGGAAGCTGAGTTAATCTCTGCCAAGTCCTGTTGAAAGGACCAAACCATCACAGAGAACTGGACCTTTGCAGTGGGGCGGGAAAGAAGCCTCCACCCATGAATACTATTCAAAATGGACAGTAATTTTGTGTGTGTGTGTTTGTGTGTGATGTATGGAGAGAGATTATACATATAGACAGAAAGAAACATGGAAGACTGGTGGCAGAAAAAAAACCTCCTGGTCCATCTAGTCTGCCCTTATACATTTCCTGTATTTTATCTTAGGATGGATCTATGTTTATTCCAGGCATGTTTCAATTCAGTTACTGTGGATTTACCAACTACATCTGCTGGAAGTTTGTTCCAAGCATCCACTACTCTTTCAGTAAAATAATATTTTCTTTGCCCCAACTAACCTCAGATTGTGCCCCCTTGTATGTATCTATGCATGTAAATAGATGATATCTACATAGACATGTATGGAGATATGTATACCTGATATGTATGATAGATAAGTATTTTGATAGATGATTGGCTGGCTTTAAAAACTGGACCTTTCCAGTGGGGCGGGAAAGCAGCCTCCACCCATGAATACTATTCAAAATGGACAGTAATTTTGTGTGTATGTGTGATATACGTGTGATGTATGTAGAGAGATGATACATATAGATAGAAACATAGAAACATGGAAGACTGACGGCAGAAAAAAACCTCCTGGTCCATCTAGTCTGGCCTTATACTATTTCCTGTATTTTATCTTAGGATGGATCTATGTGTATCCCAGGCATGTTTAAATTCAGTTCCTGTGGATTTACCAACTCACATCTGCTGGAAGTTTGTTCCAAGTATCTACTACTCTTTTAATAAAATATTTTCTCACGTTACTTCTGATCTTTCCCCAACTAACCTCAGATTGTGCCACCTTGTATGTATGTATGCATGTAAATAGATGATACCTACATAGACATGTATGGAGATATGTATACTAAATATGTATGATAGATAAGTATTTGGATAGATGATAGGAGGGATAAATTTGAGAGAGAAACACATTTTCAATTTTAATGTGGGCCAATGTGCCCACAGAAAAAGTGACAATAAAAGTATCTTGTTTTATTTTACAAACTGAAAGGCATAGAGAGGAAGGGGTCCGGCTGTTTTCCAAGGCACCAAAGGGCCAGACAAGGAATAAGGGATGGAAGCTGACCAAGGAGAGATTATTCAACCTGGAAATAAGGGGGAACTTTTTGAGGGTGAAACAGAAGTTGCTTGTGGAGGTCGTGAGAGCTCCAACACTTTAAAGAGGAGATTGAATGGCCATTTGTCTGAAATGGTGCGGGGACTCCTGCTTGAGCGGGGTTGGACTAGATGACCCACAAGGTCCCTTCCAGCTCTCGTAGCAAGCTAATTTAAAGCACCTGCCCAGACTGCGTGCCTCCCTCAATCACCCACACCTGTGAGGCCAAGCGCCAGGTCCCTTTGCCGCCAAGCGCTCTCCGACCGACCGCCCCGGCTGCGATTGGCTGCTTAGGAAACCTGTCCCTCGGATTGGCTGAGCGGCCTCTTCTCCCCCGAGGGGGCGGGACACTTTAAAAACGTGGACGGACTGCTCGGGCTGAGGTAAAAGCAGCGCGTACAGCCGCGTTTCGCTCGGGTTTTTTCCCCTCTCGGAAGAGGAGGCTACGGACCGTGCGAGGAACCCGTCTCTCCCCACGGCGCCCCCGCAGCCCAAGGCTTCGCAGATGGAGACCGCGACGGGTGCCTCTCGCACGGTGAGATAATCCTGCCTTGAGGCTCTTAGACGTTGTGGGACGCTGGGGGAGCTAATGCATATAGGGAGTAAAGAAGCAACTTGTGCTAGTACTTGTATATAAATATTGTATCTTTGTATACCACCAATACGTACCTGACAAAACAAAAAATAAAATAAAATAATAAATAGTGCCCGAGGTATTTTTAGTCTATTCTCGGAGTAAAAACAGCATTTGAGGTAAATTTAGTCTATTCTTGGGGAGTAAAAAAGGCAACTGGAGTAATTTTAGTTGATTCCCAGAGAGTAAGGAAGGCACCTGAGGGTAAATTTTTACCAGGCTGTGTAATTTCTCAGGAGTAAAACACCACTGGTGGTTGAGGTGTATCTTATTTAAAGGACTCCCAACCCCACAGCTCACCTATGGGGAATTAACTCAGTCCCACGAAGTGAGTTTCCCTCAGGGAAATTTGGCAAATTTCTAGGTCCTGAATAATTTTAACCAAAGCTGGAGTTTTTAGGAGTAAAATATAGATGGAAGCTGCAATCTCAGATGTGTTCTATTCAACTGTAATCTGAATTCTATTCAGCTCTAATTATCTATCTCAGCTGTGTTCAAAGGATCACAGACCAATGAGAGTTAAAAGTAGCTTAAAAGGAGGAATAAAACAGGGAATTTTAGCCAGGTGCAGTTAAGAGGCTAAACTATCACAGGTGCATAAGGGTTAAAAGTTTAATTTCTTAGAATAATTTACTGGTGGAAGCTGAGTTAATCTCTGCCAAGTCCTGTTGAAAGGACCAAACCATCACAGAGAACTGGACCTTTGCAGTGGGGCGGGAAAGAAGCCTCCACCCATGAATACTATTCAAAATGGACAGTAATTTTGTGTGTGTGTGTTTGTGTGTGATGTATGGAGAGAGATTATACATATAGACAGAAAGAAACATGGAAGACTGGTGGCAGAAAAAAAACCTCCTGGTCCATCTAGTCTGCCCTTATACAGTTCCTGTATTTTATCTTAGGATGGATCTATGTTTATTCCAGGCATGTTTCAATTCAGTTACTGTGGATTTACCAACTACATCTGCTGGAAGTTTGTTCCAAGCATCCACTACTCTTTCAGTAAAATAATATTTTCTTTGCCCCAACTAAACTCAGATTGTGCCCCCTTGTATGTATCTATGCATGTAAATAGATGATATCTACATAGACATGTATGGAGATATGTATACCTGATATGTATGATAGATAAGTATTTTGATAGATGATTGGATGGCTTTAAAAACTGGACCTTTCCAGTGGGGCGGGAAAGCAGCCTCCACCCATGAATACTATTCAAAATGGACAGTAATTTTGTGTGTATGTGTGATATACGTGTGATGTATGTAGAGAGATGATACATATAGATAGAAACATAGAAACATGGAAGACTGACGGCAGAAAAAAACCTCCTGGTCCATCTAGTCTGGCCTTATACTATTTCCTGTATTTTATCTTAGGATGGATCTATGTGTATCCCAGGCATGTTTAAATTCAGTTCCTGTGGATTTACCAACTCACATCTGCTGGAAGTTTGTTCCAAGTATCTACTACTCTTTTAATAAAATATTTTCTCACGTTACTTCTGATCTTTCCCCAACTAACCTCAGATTGTGCCACCTTGTATGTATGTATGCATGTAAATAGATGATACCTACATAGACATGTATGGAGATATGTATACTAAATATGTATGATAGATAAGTATTTGGATAGATGATAGGAGGGATAAATTTGAGAGAGAAACATATTTTCAATTTTAATGTGGGCCAATGTGCCCACAGAAAAAGTGACAATAAAAGTATCTTGTTTTATTTTACAAACTGAAAGGCATAGAGAGGAAGGGGTCCGGCTGTTTTCCAAGGCACCAAAGGGCCAGACAAGGAATAAGGGATGGAAGCTGACCAAGGAGAGATTATTCAACCTGGAAATAAGGGGGAACTTTTTGAGGGTGAAACAGAAGTTGCTTGTGGAGGTCGTGAGTGCTCCAACACTTTAAATAGGAGATTGAATGGCCATTTGTCTGAAATGGTGCGGGGACTCCTGCTTGAGCGGGGTTGGACTAGATGACCCACAAGGTCCCTTCCAGCTCTCGTGGCAAGCTAATTTAAAGCACCTGCCCAGACTGCGTGCCTCCCTCAATCACCCACACCTGTGAGGCCAAGCGCCAGGTCCCTTTGCCGGCAAGCGCTCTCCGACCGACCGCCCCGGCTGCGATTGGCTGCTTAGGAAACCTGTCCCTCGGATTGGCTGAGCGGCCTCTTCTCCCCCGAGGGGGCGGGACACTTTAAAAACGTGGACGGACTGCTCGGGATGAGGTAAAAGCAGCGCGTACAGCCGCGTTTCGCTCGGGTTTTTTCCCCTCTCGGAAGAGGAGGCTACGGACCGTGCGAGGAACCCGTCTCTCCCCACGGCGCCCCCGCAGCCCAAGGCTTCGCAGATGGAGACCGCGACGGGTGCCTCTCGCACGGTGAGATAATCCTGCCTTGAGGCTCTTAGACGTTGTGGGACGCTGGGGGAGCTAATGCATATAGGGAGTAAAGAAGCAACTTGTGCTAGTACTTGTATATAAATATTGTATCTTTGTATACCACCAATATGTACGTGACAAAACAAAAAATAAAATAAAATAATAAATAGTGCCCGAGGTATTTTTAGTCTATTCTCGGAGTAAAAACAGCATTTGAGGTAAATTTAGTCTATTCTTGGGGAGTAAAAAAGGCAACTGGAGTAATTTTAGTTGATTCCCAGAGAGTAAGGAAGGCACCTGAGGGTAAATTTTTACCAGGCTGTGTAATTTCTCAGGAGTAAAACACCACTGGTGGTTGAGGTGTATCTTATTTAAAGGACTCCCAACCCCACAGCTCACCTATGGGGAATTAACTCAGTCCCACGAAGTGAGTTTCCCTCAGGGAAATTTGGCAAATTTCTAGGTCCTGAATAATTTTAACCAAAGCTGGAGTTTTTAGGAGTAAAATATAGATGGAAGCTGCAATCTCAGATGTGTTCTATTCAACTGTAATCTGAATTCTATTCAGCTCTAATTATCTATCTCAGCTGTGTTCAAAGGATCACAGACCAATGAGAGTTAAAAGTAGCTTAAAAGGAGGAATAAAACAGGGAATTTTAGCCAGGTGCAGTTAAGAGGCTAAACTATCACAGGTGCATAAGGGTTAAAAGTTTAATTTCTTAGAATAATTTACTGGTGGAAGCTGAGTTAATCTCTGCCAAGTCCTGTTGAAAGGACCAAACCATCACAGAGAACTGGACCTTTGCAGTGGGGCGGGAAAGAAGCCTCCACCCATGAATACTATTCAAAATGGACAGTAATTTTGTGTGTGTGTGTTTGTGTGTGATGTATGGAGAGAGATTATACATATAGACAGAAAGAAACATGGAAGACTGGTGGCAGAAAAAAAACCTCCTGGTCCATCTAGTCTGCCCTTATACATTTCCTGTATTTTATCTTAGGATGGATCTATGTTTATTCCAGGCATGTTTCAATTCAGTTACTGTGGATTTACCAACTACATCTGCTGGAAGTTTGTTCCAAGCATCCACTACTCTTTCAGTAAAATAATATTTTCTTTGCCCCAACTAACCTCAGATTGTGCCCCCTTGTATGTATCTATGCATGTAAATAGATGATATCTACATAGACATGTATGGAGATATGTATACCTGATATGTATGATAGATAAGTATTTTGATAGATGATTGGCTGGCTTTAAAAACTGGACCTTTCCAGTGGGGCGGGAAAGCAGCCTCCACCCATGAATACTATTCAAAATGGACAGTAATTTTGTGTGTATGTGTGATATATGTGTGATGTATGTAGAGAGATGATACATATAGATAGAAACATAGAAACATGGAAGACTGACGGCAGAAAAAAACCTCCTGGTCCATCTAGTCTGGCCTTATACTATTTCCTGTATTTTATCTTAGGATGGATCTATGTGTATCCCAGGCATGTTTAAATTCAGTTCCTGTGGATTTACCAACTCACATCTGCTGGAAGTTTGTTCCAAGTATCTACTACTCTTTTAATAAAATATTTTCTCACGTTACTTCTGATCTTTCCCCAACTAACCTCAGATTGTGCCACCTTGTATGTATGTATGCATGTAAATAGATGATACCTACATAGACATGTATGGAGATATGTATACTAAATATGTATGATAGATAAGTATTTGGATAGATGATAGGAGGGATAAATTTGAGAGAGAAACACATTTTCAATTTTAATGTGGGCCAATGTGCCCACAGAAAAAGTGACAATAAAAGTATCTTGTTTTATTTTACAAACTGAAAGGCATAGAGAGGAAGGGGTCCGGCTGTTTTCCAAGGCACCAAAGGGCCAGACAAGGAATAAGGGATGGAAGCTGACCAAGGAGAGATTATTCAACCTGGAAATAAGGGGGAACTTTTTGAGGGTGAAACAGAAGTTGCTTGTGGAGGTCGTGAGAGCTCCAACACTTTAAAGAGGAGATTGAATGGCCATTTGTCTGAAATGGTGCGGGGACTCCTGCTTGAGCGGGGTTGGACTAGATGACCCACAAGGTCCCTTCCAGCTCTCGTAGCAAGCTAATTTAAAGCACCTGCCCAGACTGCGTGCCTCCCTCAATCACCCACACCTGTGAGGCCAAGCGCCAGGTCCCTTTGCCGCCAAGCGCTCTCCGACCGACCGCCCCGGCTGCGATTGGCTGCTTAGGAAACCTGTCCCTCGGATTGGCTGAGCGGCCTCTTCTCCCCCGAGGGGGCGGGACACTTTAAAAACGTGGACGGACTGCTCGGGCTGAGGTAAAAGCAGCGCGTACAGCCGCGTTTCGCTCGGGTTTTTTCCCCTCTCGGAAGAGGAGGCTACGGACCGTGCGAGGAACCCGTCTCTCCCCACGGCGCCCCCGCAGCCCAAGGCTTCGCAGATGGAGACCGCGACGGGTGCCTCTCGCACGGTGAGATAATCCTGCCTTGAGGCTCTTAGACGTTGTGGGACGCTGGGGGAGCTAATGCATATAGGGAGTAAAGAAGCAACTTGTGCTAGTACTTGTATATAAATATTGTATCTTTGTATACCACCAATACGTACGTGACAAAACAAAAAATAAAATAAAATAATAAATAGTGCCCGAGGTATTTTTAGTCTATTCTCGGAGTAAAAACAGCATTTGAGGTAAATTTAGTCTATTCTTGGGGAGTAAAAAAGGCAACTGGAGTAATTTTAGTTGATTCCCAGAGAGTAAGGAAGGCACCTGAGGGTAAATTTTTACCAGGCTGTGTAATTTCTCAGGAGTAAAACACCACTGGTGGTTGAGGTGTATCTTATTTAAAGGACTCCCAACCCCACAGCTCACCTATGGGGAATTAACTCAGTCCCACGAAGTGAGTTTCCCTCAGGGAAATTTGGCAAATTTCTAGGTCCTGAATAATTTTAACCAAAGCTGGAGTTTTTAGGAGTAAAATATAGATGGAAGCTGCAATCTCAGATGTGTTCTATTCAACTGTAATCTGAATTCTATTCAGCTCTAATTATCTATCTCAGCTGTGTTCAAAGGATCACAGACCAATGAGAGTTAAAAGTAGCTTAAAAGGAGGAATAAAACAGGGAATTTTAGCCAGGTGCAGTTAAGAGGCTAAACTATCACAGGTGCATAAGGGTTAAAAGTTTAATTTCTTAGAATAATTTACTGGTGGAAGCTGAGTTAATCTCTGCCAAGTCCTGTTGAAAGGACCAAACCATCACAGAGAACTGGACCTTTGCAGTGGGGCGGGAAAGAAGCCTCCACCCATGAATACTATTCAAAATGGACAGTAATTTTGTGTGTGTGTGTTTGTGTGTGATGTATGGAGAGAGATTATACATATAGACAGAAAGAAACATGGAAGACTGGTGGCAGAAAAAAAACCTCCTGGTCCATCTAGTCTGCCCTTATACATTTCCTGTATTTTATCTTAGGATGGATCTATGTTTATTCCAGGCATGTTTCAATTCAGTTACTGTGGATTTACCAACTACATCTGCTGGAAGTTTGTTCCAAGCATCCACTACTCTTTCAGTAAAATAATATTTTCTTTGCCCCAACTAACCTCAGATTGTGCCCCCTTGTATGTATCTATGCATGTAAATAGATGATATCTACATAGACATGTATGGAGATATGTATACCTGATATGTATGATAGATAAGTATTTTGATAGATGATTGGCTGGCTTTAAAAACTGGACCTTTCCAGTGGGGCGGGAAAGCAGCCTCCACCCATGAATACTATTCAAAATGGACAGTAATTTTGTGTGTATGTGTGATATACGTGTGATGTATGTAGAGAGATGATACATATAGATAGAAACATAGAAACATGGAAGACTGACGGCAGAAAAAAACCTCCTGGTCCATCTAGTCTGGCCTTATACTATTTCCTGTATTTTATGGATCTATGCGTATCCCAGGCATGTTTAAATTCAGTTCCTGTGGATTTACCAACTCACATCTGCTGGAAGTTTGTTCCAAGTATCTACTACTCTTTTAATAAAATATTTTCTCACGTTACTTCTGATCTTTTCCCAACTAACCTCAGATTGTGCCACCTTGTATGTATGTATGCATGTAAATAGATGATACCTACATAGACATGTATGGAGATATGTATACTAAATATGTATGATAGATAAGTATTTGGATAGATGATAGGAGGGATAAATTTGAGAGAGAAACACATTTTCAATTTTAATGTGGGCCAATGTGCCCACAGAAAAAGTGACAATAAAAGTATCTTGTTTTATTTTACAAACTGAAAGGCATAGAGAGGAAGGGGTCCGGCTGTTTTCCAAGGCACCAAAGGGCCAGACAAGGAATAAGGGATGGAAGCTGACCAAGGAGAGATTATTCAACCTGGAAATAAGGGGGAACTTTTTGAGGGTGAAACAGAAGTTGCTTGTGGAGGTCGTGAGAGCTCCAACACTTTAAAGAGGAGATTGAATGGCCATTTGTCTGAAATGGTGCGGGGACGCCTGCTTGAGCGGGGTTGGACTAGATGACCCACAAGGTCCCTTCCAGCTCTCGTAGCAAGCTAATTTAAAGCACCTGCCCAGACTGCGTGCCTCCCTCAATCACCCACACCTGTGAGGCCAAGCGCCAGGTCCCTTTGCCGCCAAGCGCTCTCCGACCGACCGCCCCGGCTGCGATTGGCTGCTTAGGAAACCTGTCCCTCGGATTGGCTGAGCGGCCTCTTCTCCCCCGAGGGGGCGGGACACTTTAAAAACGTGGACGGACTGCTCGGGCTGAGGTAAAAGCAGCGCGTACAGCCGCGTTTCGCTCGGGTTTTTTCCCCTCTCGGAAGAGGAGGCTACGGACCGTGCGAGGAACCCGTCTCTCCCCACGGCGCCCCCGCAGCCCAAGGCTTCGCAGATGGAGACCGCGACGGGTGCCTCTCGCACGGTGAGATAATCCTGCCTTGAGGCTCTTAGACGTTGTGGGACGCTGGGGGAGCTAATGCATATAGGGAGTAAAGAAGCAACTTGTGCTAGTACTTGTATATAAATATTGTATCTTTGTATACCACCAATACGTACGTGACAAAACAAAAAATAAAATAAAATAATAAATAGTGCCCGAGGTATTTTTAGTCTGTTCTCGGAGTAAAAACAGCATTTGAGGTAAATTTAGTCTATTCTTGGGGAGTAAAAAAGGCAACTGGAGTAATTTTAGTTGATTCCCAGAGAGTAAGGAAGGCACCTGAGGGTAAATTTTTACCAGGCTGTGTAATTTCTCAGGAGTAAAACACCACTGGTGGTTGAGGTGTATCTTATTTAAAGGACTCCCAACCCCACAGCTCACCTATGGGGAATTAACTCAGTCCCACGAAGTGAGTTTCCCTCAGGGAAATTTGGCAAATTTCTAGGTCCTGAATAATTTTAACCAAAGCTGGAGTTTTTAGGAGTAAAATATAGATGGAAGCTGCAATCTCAGATGTGTTCTATTCAACTGTAATCTGAATTCTATTCAGCTCTAATTATCTATCTCAGCTGTGTTCAAAGGATCACAGACCAATGAGAGTTAAAAGTAGCTTAAAAGGAGGAATAAAACAGGGAATTTTAGCCAGGTGCAGTTAAGAGGCTAAACTATCACAGGTGCATAAGGGTTAAAAGTTTAATTTCTTAGAATAATTTACTGGTGGAAGCTGAGTTAATCTCTGCCAAGTCCTGTTGAAAGGACCAAACCATCACAGAGAACTGGACCTTTGCAGTGGGGCGGGAAAGAAGCCTCCACCCATGAATACTATTCAAAATGGACAGTAATTTTGTGTGTGTGTGTTTGTGTGTGATGTATGGAGAGAGATTATACATATAGACAGAAAGAAACATGGAAGACTGGTGGCAGAAAAAAAACCTCCTGGTCCATCTAGTCTGCCCTTATACATTTCCTGTATTTTATCTTAGGATGGATCTATGTTTATTCCAGGCATGTTTCAATTCAGTTACTGTGGATTTACCAACTACATCTGCTGGAAGTTTGTTCCAAGCATCCACTACTCTTTCAGTAAAATAATATTTTCTTTGCCCCAACTAACCTCAGATTGTGCCCCCTTGTATGTATCTATGCATGTAAATAGATGATATCTACATAGACATGTATGGAGATATGTATACCTGATATGTATGATAGATAAGTATTTTGATAGATGATTGGCTGGCTTTAAAAACTGGACCTTTCCAGTGGGGCGGGAAAGCAGCCTCCACCCATGAATACTATTCAAAATGGACAGTAATTTTGTGTGTATGTGTGATATACGTGTGATGTATGTAGAGAGATGATACATATAGATAGAAACATAGAAACATGGAAGACTGACGGCAGAAAAAAACCTCCTGGTCCATCTAGTCTGGCCTTATACTATTTCCTGTATTTTATGGATCTATGTGTATCCCAGGCATGTTTAAATTCAGTTCCTGTGGATTTACCAACTCACATCTGCTGGAAGTTTGTTCCAAGTATCTACTACTCTTTTAATAAAATATTTTCTCACGTTACTTCTGATCTTTCCCCAACTAACCTCAGATTGTGCCACCTTGTATGTATGTATGCATGTAAATAGATGATACCTACATAGACATGTATGGACATATGTATACTAAATATGTATGATAGATAAGTATTTGGATAGATGATAGGAGGGATAAATTTGAGAGAGAAACACATTTTCAATTTTAATGTGGGCCAATGTGCCCACAGAAAAAGTGACAATAAAAGTATCTTGTTTTATTTTACAAACTGAAAGGCATAGAGAGGAAGGGGTCCGGCTGTTTTCCAAGGCACCAAAGGGCCAGACAAGGAATAAGGGATGGAAGCTGACCAAGGAGAGATTATTCAACCTGGAAATAAGGGGGAACTTTTTGAGGGTGAAACAGAAGTTGCTTGTGGAGGTCGTGAGAGCTCCAACACTTTAAAGAGGAGATTGAATGGCCATTTGTCTGAAATGGTGCGGGGACTCCTGCTTGAGCGGGGTTGGACTAGATGACCCACAAGGTCCCTTCCAGCTCTCGTAGCAAGCTAATTTAAAGCACCTGCCCAGACTGCATGCCTCCCTCAATCACCCACACCTGTGAGGCCAAGCGCCAGGTCCCTTTGCCGCCAAGCGCTCTCCGACCGACCGCCCCGGCTGCGATTGGCTGCTTAGGAAACCTGTCCCTCGGATTGGCTGAGCGGCCTCTTCTCCCCCGAGGGGGCGGGACACTTTAAAAACGTGGACGGACTGCTCGGGATGAGGTAAAAGCAGCGCGTACAGCCGCGTTTCGCTCGGGTTTTTTCCCCTCTCGGAAGAGGAGGCTACGGACCGTGCGAGGAACCCGTCTCTCCCCACGGCGCCCCCGCAGCCCAAGGCTTCGCAGATGGAGACCGCGACGGGTGCCTCTCGCACGGTGAGATAATCCTGCCTTGAGGCTCTTAGACGTTGTGGGACGCTGGGGGAGCTAATGCATATAGGGAGTAAAGAAGCAACTTGTGCTAGTACTTGTATATAAATATTGTATCTTTGTATACCACCAATATGTACGTGACAAAACAAAAAATAAAATAAAATAATAAATAGTGCCCGAGGTATTTTTAGTCTGTTCTCGGAGTAAAAACAGCATTTGAGGTAAATTTAGTCTATTCTTGGGGAGTAAAAAAGGCAACTGGAGTAATTTTAGTTGATTCCCAGAGAGTAAGGAAGGCACCTGAGGGTAAATTTTTACCAGGCTGTGTAATTTCTCAGGAGTAAAACACCACTGGTGGTTGAGGTGTATCTTATTTAAAGGACTCCCAACCCCACAGCTCACCTATGGGGAATTAACTCAGTCCCACGAAGTGAGTTTCCCTCAGGGAAATTTGGCAAATTTCTAGGTCCTGAATAATTTTAACCAAAGCTGGAGTTTTTAGGAGTAAAATATAGATGGAAGCTGCAATCTCAGATGTGTTCTATTCAACTGTAATCTGAATTCTATTCAGCTCTAATTATCTATCTCAGCTGTGTTCAAAGGATCACAGACCAATGAGAGTTAAAAGTAGCTTAAAAGGAGGAATAAAACAGGGAATTTTAGCCAGGTGCAGTTAAGAGGCTAAACTATCACAGGTGCATAAGGGTTAAAAGTTTAATTTCTTAGAATAATTTACTGGTGGAAGCTGAGTTAATCTCTGCCAAGTCCTGTTGAAAGGACCAAACCATCACAGAGAACTGGACCTTTGCAGTGGGGCGGGAAAGAAGCCTCCACCCATGAATACTATTCAAAATGGACAGTAATTTTGTGTGTGTGTGTTTGTGTGTGATGTATGGAGAGAGATTATACATATAGACAGAAAGAAACATGGAAGACTGGTGGCAGAAAAAAAACCTCCTGGTCCATCTAGTCTGCCCTTATACATTTCCTGTATTTTATCTTAGGATGGATCTATGTTTATTCCAGGCATGTTTCAATTCAGTTACTGTGGATTTACCAACTACATCTGCTGGAAGTTTGTTCCAAGCATCCACTACTCTTTCAGTAAAATAATATTTTCTTTGCCCCAACTAACCTCAGATTGTGCCCCCTTGTATGTATCTATGCATGTAAATAGATGATATCTACATAGACATGTATGGAGATATGTATACCTGATATGTATGATAGATAAGTATTTTGATAGATGATTGGCTGGCTTTAAAAACTGGACCTTTCCAGTGGGGCGGGAAAGCAGCCTCCACCCATGAATACTATTCAAAATGGACAGTAATTTTGTGTGTATGTGTGATATACGTGTGATGTATGTAGAGAGATGATACATATAGATAGAAACATAGAAACATGGAAGACTGACGGCAGAAAAAAACCTCCTGGTCCATCTAGTCTGGCCTTATACTATTTCCTGTATTTTATCTTAGGATGGATCTATGTGTATCCCAGGCATGTTTAAATTCAGTTCCTGTGGATTTACCAACTCACATCTGCTGGAAGTTTGTTCCAAGTATCTACTACTCTTTTAATAAAATATTTTCTCACGTTACTTCTGATCTTTCCCCAACTAACCTCAGATTGTGCCACCTTGTATGTATGTATGCATGTAAATAGATGATACCTACATAGACATGTATGGAGATATGTATACTAAATATGTATGATAGATAAGTATTTGGATAGATGATAGGAGGGATAAATTTGAGAGAGAAACACATTTTCAATTTTAATGTGGGCCAATGTGCCCACAGAAAAAGTGACAATAAAAGTATCTTGTTTTATTTTACAAACTGAAAGGCATAGAGAGGAAGGGGTCCGGCTGTTTTCCAAGGCACCAAAGGGCCAGACAAGGAATAAGGGATGGAAGCTGACCAAGGAGAGATTATTCAACCTGGAAATAAGGGGGAACTTTTTGAGGGTGAAACAGAAGTTGCTTGTGGAGGTCGTGAGAGCTCCAACACTTTAAAGAGGAGATTGAATGGCCATTTGTCTGAAATGGTGCGGGGACTCCTGCTTGAGCGGGGTTGGACTAGATGACCCACAAGGTCCCTTCCAGCTCTCGTAGCAAGCTAATTTAAAGCACCTGCCCAGACTGCGTGCCTCCCTCAATCACCCACACCTGTGAGGCCAAGCGCCAGGTCCCTTTGCCGCCAAGCGCTCTCCGACCGACCGCCCCGGCTGCGATTGGCTGCTTAGGAAACCTGTCCCTCGGATTGGCTGAGCGGCCTCTTCTCCCCCGAGGGGGCGGGACACTTTAAAAACGTGGACGGACTGCTCGGGCTGAGGTAAAAGCAGCGCGTACAGCCGCGTTTCGCTCGGGTTTTTTCCCCTCTCGGAAGAGGAGGCTACGGACCGTGCGAGGAACCCGTCTCTCCCCACGGCGCCCCCGCAGCCCAAGGCTTCGCAGATGGAGACCGCGACGGGTGCCTCTCGCACGGTGAGATAATCCTGCCTTGAGGCTCTTAGACGTTGTGGGACGCTGGGGGAGCTAATGCATATAGGGAGTAAAGAAGCAACTTGTGCTAGTACTTGTATATAAATATTGTATCTTTGTATACCACCAATACGTACGTGACAAAACAAAAAATAAAATAAAATAATAAATAGTGCCCGAGGTATTTTTAGTCTATTCTCGGAGTAAAAACAGCATTTGAGGTAAATTTAGTCTATTCTTGGGGAGTAAAAAAGGCAACTGGAGTAATTTTAGTTGATTCCCAGAGAGTAAGGAAGGCACCTGAGGGTAAATTTTTACCAGGCTGTGTAATTTCTCAGGAGTAAAACACCACTGGTGGTTGAGGTGTATCTTATTTAAAGGACTCCCAACCCCACAGCTCACCTATGGGGAATTAACTCAGTCCCACGAAGTGAGTTTCCCTCAGGGAAATTTGGCAAATTTCTAGGTCCTGAATAATTTTAACCAAAGCTGGAGTTTTTAGGAGTAAAATATAGATGGAAGCTGCAATCTCAGATGTGTTCTATTCAACTGTAATCTGAATTCTATTCAGCTCTAATTATCTATCTCAGCTGCGTTCAAAGGATCACAGACCAATGAGAGTTAAAAGTAGCTTAAAAGGAGGAATAAAACAGGGAATTTTAGCCAGTGCAGTTAAGAGGCTAAACTATCACAGGTGCATAAGGGTTAAAAGTTTAATTTCTTAGAATAATTTACTGGTGGAAGCTGAGTTAATCTCTGCCAAGTCCTGTTGAAAGGACCAAACCATCACAGAGAACTGGACCTTTGCAGTGGGGCGGGAAAGAAGCCTCCACCCATGAATACTATTCAAAATGGACAGTAATTTTGTGTGTGTGTGTTTGTGTGTGATGTATGGAGAGAGATTATACATATAGACAGAAAGAAACATGGAAGACTGGTGGCAGAAAAAAAACCTCCTGGTCCATCTAGTCTGCCCTTATACATTTCCTGTATTTTATCTTAGGATGGATCTATGTTTATTCCAGGCATGTTTCAATTCAGTTACTGTGGATTTACCAACTACATCTGCTGGAAGTTTGTTCCAAGCATCCACTACTCTTTCAGTAAAATAATATTTTCTTTGCCCCAACTAACCTCAGATTGTGCCCCCTTGTATGTATCTATGCATGTAAATAGATGATATCTACATAGACATGTATGGAGATATGTATACCTGATATGTATGATAGATAAGTATTTTGATAGATGATTGGCTGGCTTTAAAAACTGGACCTTTCCAGTGGGGCGGGAAAGCAGCCTCCACCCATGAATACTATTCAAAATGGACAGTAATTTTGTGTGTATGTGTGATATACGTGTGATGTATGTAGAGAGATGATACATATAGATAGAAACATAGAAACATGGAAGACTGACGGCAGAAAAAAACCTCCTGGTCCATCTAGTCTGGCCTTATACTATTTCCTGTATTTTATCTTAGGATGGATCTATGTGTATCCCAGGCATGTTTAAATTCAGTTCCTGTGGATTTACCAACTCACATCTGCTGGAAGTTTGTTCCAAGTATCTACTACTCTTTTAATAAAATATTTTCTCACGTTACTTCTGATCTTTCCCCAACTAACCTCAGATTGTGCCACCTTGTATGTATGTATGCATGTAAATAGATGATACCTACATAGACATGTATGGAGATATGTATACTAAATATGTATGATAGATAAGTATTTGGATAGATGATAGGAGGGATAAATTTGAGAGAGAAACACATTTTCAATTTTAATGTGGGCCAATGTGCCCACAGAAAAAGTGACAATAAAAGTATCTTGTTTTATTTTACAAACTGAAAGGCATAGAGAGGAAGGGGTCCGGCTGTTTTCCAAGGCACCAAAGGGCCAGACAAGGAATAAGGGATGGAAGCTGACCAAGGAGAGATTATTCAACCTGGAAATAAGGGGGAACTTTTTGAGGGTGAAACAGAAGTTGCTTGTGGAGGTCGTGAGAGCTCCAACACTTTAAAGAGGAGATTGAATGGCCATTTGTCTGAAATGGTGCGGGGACTCCTGCTTGAGCGGGGTTGGACTAAATGACCCACAAGGTCCCTTCCAGCTCTCGTAGCAAGCTAATTTAAAGCACCTGCCCAGACTGCGTGCCTCCCTCAATCACCCACACCTGTGAGGCCAAGCGCCAGGTCCCTTTGCCGCCAAGCGCTCTCCGACCGACCGCCCCGGCTGCGATTGGCTGCTTAGGAAACCTGTCCCTCGGATTGGCTGAGCGGCCTCTTCTCCCCCGAGGGGGCGGGACACTTTAAAAACGTGGACGGACTGCTCGGGCTGAGGTAAAAGCAGCGCGTACAGCCGCGTTTCGCTCGGGTTTTTTCCCCTCTCGGAAGAGGAGGCTACGGACCGTGCGAGGAACCCGTCTCTCCCCACGGCGCCCCCGCAGCCCAAGGCTTCGCAGATGGAGACCGCGACGGGTGCCTCTCGCACGGTGAGATAATCCTGCCTTGAGGCTCTTAGACGTTGTGGGACGCTGGGGGAGCTAATGCATATAGGGAGTAAAGAAGCAACTTGTGCTAGTACTTGTATATAAATATTGTATCTTTGTATACCACCAATACGTACGTGACAAAACAAAAAATAAAATAAAATAATAAATAGTGCCCGAGGTATTTTTAGTCTATTCTCGGAGTAAAAACAGCATTTGAGGTAAATTTAGTCTATTCTTGGGGAGTAAAAAAGGCAACTGGAGTAATTTTAGTTGATTCCCAGAGAGTAAGGAAGGCACCTGAGGGTAAATTTTTACCAGGCTGTGTAATTTCTCAGGAGTAAAACACCACTGGTGGTTGAGGTGTATCTTATTTAAAGGACTCCCAACCCCACAGCTCACCTATGGGGAATTAACTCAGTCCCACGAAGTGAGTTTCCCTCAGGGAAATTTGGCAAATTTCTAGGTCCTGAATAATTTTAACCAAAGCTGGAGTTTTTAGGAGTAAAATATAGATGGAAGCTGCAATCTCAGATGTGTTCTATTCAACTGTAATCTGAATTCTATTCAGCTCTAATTATCTATCTCAGCTGTGTTCAAAGGATCACAGACCAATGAGAGTTAAAAGTAGCTTAAAAGGAGGAATAAAACAGGGAATTTTAGCCAGGTGCAGTTAAGAGGCTAAACTATCACAGGTGCATAAGGGTTAAAAGTTTAATTTCTTAGAATAATTTACTGGTGGAAGCTGAGTTAATCTCTGCCAAGTCCTGTTGAAAGGACCAAACCATCACAGAGAACTGGACCTTTGCAGTGGGGCGGGAAAGAAGCCTCCACCCATGAATACTATTCAAAATGGACAGTACTTTTGTGTGTGTGTGTTTGTGTGTGATGTATGGAGAGAGATTATACATATAGACAGAAAGAAACATGGAAGACTGGTGGCAGAAAAAAACCCTCCTGGTCCATCTAGTCTGCCCTTATACATTTCCTGTATTTTATCTTAGGATGGATCTATGTTTATTCCAGGCATGTTTCAATTCAGTTACTGTGGATTTACCAACTACATCTGCTGGAAGTTTGTTCCAAGCATCCACTACTCTTTCAGTAAAATAATATTTTCTTTGCCCCAACTAACCTCAGATTGTGCCCCCTTGTATGTATCTATGCATGTAAATAGATGATATCTACATAGACATGTATGGAGATATGTATACCTGATATGTATGATAGATAAGTATTTTGATAGATGATTGGCTGGCTTTAAAAACTGGACCTTTCCAGTGGGGCGGGAAAGCAGCCTCCACCCATGAATACTATTCAAAATGGACAGTAATTTTGTGTGTATGTGTGATATACGTGTGATGTATGTAGAGAGATGATACATATAGATAGAAACATAGAAACATGGAAGACTGACGGCAGAAAAAAACCTCCTGGTCCATCTAGTCTGGCCTTATACTATTTCCTGTATTTTATCTTAGGATGGATCTATGTGTATCCCAGCCATGTTTAAATTCAGTTCCTGTGGATTTACCAACTCACATCTGCTGGAAGTTTGTTCCAAGTATCTACTACTCTTTTAATAAAATATTTTCTCACGTTACTTCTGATCTTTCCCCAACTAACCTCAGATTGTGCCACCTTGTATGTATGTATGCATGTAAATAGATGATACCTACATAGACATGTATGGAGATATGTATACTAAATATGTATGATAGATAAGTATTTGGATAGATGATAGGAGGGATAAATTTGAGAGAGAAACACATTTTCAATTTTAATGTGGGCCAATGTGCCCACAGAAAAAGTGACAATAAAAGTATCTTGTTTTATTTTACAAACTGAAAGGCATAGAGAGGAAGGGGTCCGGCTGTTTTCCAAGGCACCAAAGGGCCAGACAAGGAATAAGGGATGGAAGCTGACCAAGGAGAGATTATTCAACCTGGAAATAAGGGGGAACTTTTTGAGGGTGAAACAGAAGTTGCTTGTGGAGGTCGTGAGAGCTCCAACACTTTAAAGAGGAGATTGAATGGCCATTTGTCTGAAATGGTGCGGGGACTCCTGCTTGAGCGGGGTTGGACTAGATGACCCACAAGGTCCCTTCCAGCTCTCGTAGCAAGCTAATTTAAAGCACCTGCCCAGACTGCGTGCCTCCCTCAATCACCCACACCTGTGAGGCCAAGCGCCAGGTCCCTTTGCCGCCAAGCGCTCTCCGACCGACCGCCCCGGCTGCGATTGGCTGCTTAGGAAACCTGTCCCTCGGATTGGCTGAGCGGCCTCTTCTCCCCCGAGGGGGCGGGACACTTTAAAAACGTGGACGGACTGCTCGGGATGAGGTAAAAGCAGCGCGTACAGCCGCGTTTCGCTCGGGTTTTTTCCCCTCTCGGAAGAGGAGGCTACGGACCGTGCGAGGAACCCGTCTCTCCCCACGGCGCCCCCGCAGCCCAAGGCTTCGCAGATGGAGACCGCGACGGGTGCCTCTCGCACGGTGAGATAATCCTGCCTTGAGGCTCTTAGACGTTGTGGGACGCTGGGGGAGCTAATGCATATAGGGAGTAAAGAAGCAACTTGTGCTAGTACTTGTATATAAATATTGTATCTTTGTATACCACCAATACGTACCTGACAAAACAAAAAATAAAATAAAATAATAAATAGTGCCCGAGGTATTTTTAGTCTATTCTCGGAGTAAAAACAGCATTTGAGGTAAATTTAGTCTATTCTTGGGGAGTAAAAAAGGCAACTGGAGTAATTTTAGTTGATTCCCAGAGAGTAAGGAAGGCACCTGAGGGTAAATTTTTACCAGGCTGTGTAATTTCTCAGGAGTAAAACACCACTGGTGGTTGAGGTGTATCTTATTTAAAGGACTCCCAACCCCACAGCTCACCTATGGGGAATTAACTCAGTCCCACGAAGTGAGTTTCCCTCAGGGAAATTTGGCAAATTTCTAGGTCCTGAATAATTTTAACCAAAGCTGGAGTTTTTAGGAGTAAAATATAGATGGAAGCTGCAATCTCAGATGTGTTCTATTCAACTGTAATCTGAATTCTATTCAGCTCTAATTATCTATCTCAGCTGTGTTCAAAGGATCACAGACCAATGAGAGTTAAAAGTAGCTTAAAAGGAGGAATAAAACAGGGAATTTTAGCCAGGTGCAGTTAAGAGGCTAAACTATCACAGGTGCATAAGGGTTAAAAGTTTAATTTCTTAGAATATTTTACTGGTGGAAGCTGAGTTAATCTCTGCCAAGTCCTGTTGAAAGGACCAAACCATCACAGAGAACTGGACCTTTGCAGTGGGGCGGGAAAGAAGCCTCCACCCATGAATACTATTCAAAATGGACAGTAATTTTGTGTGTGTGTGTTTGTGTGTGATGTATGGAGAGAGATTATACATATAGACAGAAAGAAACATGGAAGACTGGTGGCAGAAAAAAAACCTCCTGGTCCATCTAGTCTGCCCTTATACATTTCCTGTATTTTATCTTAGGATGGATCTATGTTTATTCCAGGCATGTTTCAATTCAGTTACTGTGGATTTACCAACTACATCTGCTGGAAGTTTGTTCCAAGCATCCACTACTCTTTCAGTAAAATAATATTTTCTTTGCCCCAACTAACCTCAGATTGTGCCCCCTTGTATGTATCTATGCATGTAAATAGATTGTATCTACATAGACATGTATGGAGATATGTATACCTGATATGTATGATAGATAAGTATTTTGATAGATGATTGGCTGGCTTTAAAAACTGGACCTTTCCAGTGGGGCGGGAAAGCAGCCTCCACCCATGAATACTATTCAAAATGGACAGTAATTTTGTGTGTATGTGTGATATACGTGTGATGTATGTAGAGAGATGATACATATAGATAGAAACATAGAAACATGGAAGACTGACGGCAGAAAAAAACCTCCTGGTCCATCTAGTCTGGCCTTATACTATTTCCTGTATTTTATCTTAGGATGGATCTATGTGTATCCCAGGCATGTTTAAATTCAGTTCCTGTGGATTTACCAACTCACATCTGCTGGAAGTTTGTTCCAAGTATCTACTACTCTTTTAATAAAATATTTTCTCACGTTACTTCTGATCTTTCCCCAACTAACCTCAGATTGTGCCACCTTGTATGTATGTATGCATGTAAATAGATGATACCTACATAGACATGTATGGAGATATGTATACTAAATATGTATGATAGATAAGTATTTGGATAGATGATAGGAGGGATAAATTTGAGAGAGAAACACATTTTCAATTTTAATGTGGGCCAATGTGCCCACAGAAAAAGTGACAATAAAAGTATCTTGTTTTATTTTACAAACTGAAAGGCATAGAGAGGAAGGGGTCCGGCTGTTTTCCAAGGCACCAAAGGGCCAGACAAGGAATAAGGGATGGAAGCTGACCAAGGAGAGATTATTCAACCTGGAAATAAGGGGGAACTTTTTGAGGGTGAAACAGAAGTTGCTTGTGGAGGTCGTGAGAGCTCCAACACTTTAAATAGGAGATTGAATGGCCATTTGTCTGAAATGGTGCGGGGACGCCTGCTTGAGCGGGGTTGGACTAGATGACCCACAAGGTCCCTTCCAGCTCTCGTAGCAAGCTAATTTAAAGCACCTGCCCAGACTGCGTGCCTCCCTCAATCACCCACACCTGTGAGGCCAAGCGCCAGGTCCCTTTGCCGCCAAGCGCTCTCCGACCGACCGCCCCGGCTGCGATTGGCTGCTTAGGAAACCTGTCCCTCGGATTGGCTGAGCGGCCTCTTCTCCCCCGAGGGGGCGGGACACTTTAAAAACGTGGACGGACTGCTCGGGCTGAGGTAAAAGCAGCGCGTACAGCCGCGTTTCGCTCGGGTTTTTTCCCCTCTCGGAAGAGGAGGCTACGGACCGTGCGAGGAACCCGTCTCTCCCCACGGCGCCCCCGCAGCCCAAGGCTTCGCAGATGGAGACCGCGACGGGTGCCTCTCGCACGGTGAGATAATCCTGCCTTGAGGCTCTTAGACGTTGTGGGACGCTGGGGGAGCTAATGCATATAGGGAGTAAAGAAGCAACTTGTGCTAGTACTTGTATATAAATATTGTATCTTTGTATACCACCAATACGTACGTGACAAAACAAAAAATAAAATAAAATAATAAATAGTGCCCGAGGTATTTTTAGTCTGTTCTCGGAGTAAAAACAGCATTTGAGGTAAATTTAGTCTATTCTTGGGGAGTAAAAAAGGCAACTGGAGTAATTTTAGTTGATTCCCAGAGAGTAAGGAAGGCACCTGAGGGTAAATTTTTACCAGGCTGTGTAATTTCTCAGGAGTAAAACACCACTGGTGGTTGAGGTGTATCTTATTTAAAGGACTCCCAACCCCACAGCTCACCTATGGGGAATTAACTCAGTCCCACGAAGTGAGTTTCCCTCAGGGAAATTTGGCAAATTTCTAGGTCCTGAATAATTTTAACCAAAGCTGGAGTTTTTAGGAGTAAAATATAGATGGAAGCTGCAATCTCAGATGTGTTCTATTCAACTGTAATCTGAATTCTATTCAGCTCTAATTATCTATCTCAGCTGTGTTCAAAGGATCACAGACCAATGAGAGTTAAAAGTAGCTTAAAAGGAGGAATAAAACAGGGAATTTTAGCCAGGTGCAGTTAAGAGGCTAAACTATCACAGGTGCATAAGGGTTAAAAGTTTAATTTCTTAGAATAATTTACTGGTGGAAGCTGAGTTAATCTCTGCCAAGTCCTGTTGAAAGGACCAAACCATCACAGAGAACTGGACCTTTGCAGTGGGGCGGGAAAGAAGCCTCCACCCATGAATACTATTCAAAATGGACAGTAATTTTGTGTGTGTGTGTTTGTGTGTGATGTATGGAGAGAGATTATACATATAGACAGAAAGAAACATGGAAGACTGGTGGCAGAAAAAAAACCTCCTGGTCCATCTAGTCTGCCCTTATACATTTCCTGTATTTTATCTTAGGATGGATCTATGTTTATTCCAGGCATGTTTCAATTCAGTTACTGTGGATTTACCAACTACATCTGCTGGAAGTTTGTTCCAAGCATCCACTACTCTTTCAGTAAAATAATATTTTCTTTGCCCCAACTAACCTCAGATTGTGCCCCCTTGTATGTATCTATGCATGTAAATAGATGATATCTACATAGACATGTATGGAGATATGTATACCTGATATGTATGATAGATAAGTATTTTGATAGATGATTGGCTGGCTTTAAAAACTGGACCTTTCCAGTGGGGCGGGAAAGCAGCCTCCACCCATGAATACTATTCAAAATGGACAGTAATTTTGTGTGTATGTGTGATATACGTGTGATGTATGTAGAGAGATGATACATATAGATAGAAACATAGAAACATGGAAGACTGACGGCAGAAAAAAACCTCCTGGTCCATCTAGTCTGGCCTTATACTATTTCCTGTATTTTATGGATCTATGTGTATCCCAGGCATGTTTAAATTCAGTTCCTGTGGATTTACCAACTCACATCTGCTGGAAGTTTGTTCCAAGTATCTACTACTCTTTTAATAAAATATTTTCTCACGTTACTTCTGATCTTTCCCCAACTAACCTCAGATTGTGCCACCTTGTATGTATGTATGCATGTAAATAGATGATACCTACATAGACATGTATGGACATATGTATACTAAATATGTATGATAGATAAGTATTTGGATAGATGATAGGAGGGATAAATTTGAGAGAGAAACACATTTTCAATTTTAATGTGGGCCAATGTGCCCACAGAAAAAGTGACAATAAAAGTATCTTGTTTTATTTTACAAACTGAAAGGCATAGAGAGGAAGGGGTCCGGCTGTTTTCCAAGGCACCAAAGGGCCAGACAAGGAATAAGGGATGGAAGCTGACCAAGGAGAGATTATTCAACCTGGAAATAAGGGGGAACTTTTTGAGGGTGAAACAGAAGTTGCTTGTGGAGGTCGTGAGAGCTCCAACACTTTAAAGAGGAGATTGAATGGCCATTTGTCTGAAATGGTGCGGGGACTCCTGCTTGAGCGGGGTTGGACTAGATGACCCACAAGGTCCCTTCCAGCTCTCGTAGCAAGCTAATTTAAAGCACCTGCCCAGACTTTGTGCCTCCCTCAATCACCCACACCTGTGAGGCCAAGCGCCAGGTCCCTTTGCCGCCAAGCGCTCTCCGACCGACCGCCCCGGCTGCGATTGGCTGCTTAGGAAACCTGTCCCTCGGATTGGCTGAGCGGCCTCTTCTCCCCCGAGGGGGCGGGACACTTTAAAAACGTGGACGGACTGCTCGGGCTGAGGTAAAAGCAGCGCGTACAGCCGCGTTTCGCTCGGGTTTTTTCCCCTCTCGGAAGAGGAGGCTACGGACCGTGCGAGGAACCCGTCTCTCCCCACGGCGCCCCCGCAGCCCAAGGCTTCGCAGATGGAGACCGCGACGGGTGCCTCTCGCACGGTGAGATAATCCTGCCTTGAGGCTCTTAGACGTTGTGGGACGCTGGGGGAGCTAATGCATATAGGGAGTAAAGAAGCAACTTGTGCTAGTACTTGTATATAAATATTGTATCTTTGTATACCACCAATACGTACGTGACAAAACAAAAAATAAAATAAAATAATAAATAGTGCCCGAGGTATTTTTAGTCTATTCTCGGAGTAAAAACAGCATTTGAGGTAAATTTAGTCTATTCTTGGGGAGTAAAAAAGGCAACTGGAGTAATTTTAGTTGATTCCCAGAGAGTAAGGAAGGCACCTGAGGGTAAATTTTTACCAGGCTGTGTAATTTCTCAGGAGTAAAACACCACTGGTGGTTGAGGTGTATCTTATTTAAAGGACTCCCAACCCCACAGCTCACCTATGGGGAATTAACTCAGTCCCACGAAGTGAGTTTCCCTCAGGGAAATTTGGCAAATTTCTAGGTCCTGAATAATTTTAACCAAAGCTGGAGTTTTTAGGAGTAAAATATAGATGGAAGCTGCAATCTCAGATGTGTTCTATTCAACTGTAATCTGAATTCTATTCAGCTCTAATTATCTATCTCAGCTGTGTTCAAAGGATCACAGACCAATGAGAGTTAAAAGTAGCTTAAAAGGAGGAATAAAACAGGGAATTTTAGCCAGGTGCAGTTAAGAGGCTAAACTATCACAGGTGCATAAGGGTTAAAAGTTTAATTTCTTAGAATAATTTACTGGTGGAAGCTGAGTTAATCTCTGCCAAGTCCTGTTGAAAGGACCAAACCATCACAGAGAACTGGACCTTTGCAGTGGGGCGGGAAAGAAGCCTCCACCCATGAATACTATTCAAAATGGACAGTAATTTTGTGTGTGTGTGTTTGTGTGTGATGTATGGAGAGAGATTATACATATAGACAGAAAGAAACATGGAAGACTGGTGGCAGAAAAAAAACCTCCTGGTCCATCTAGTCTGCCCTTATACATTTCCTGTATTTTATCTTAGGATGGATCTATGTTTATTCCAGGCATGTTTCAATTCAGTTACTGTGGATTTACCAACTACATCTGCTGGAAGTTTGTTCCAAGCATCCACTACTCTTTCAGTAAAATAATATTTTCTTTGCCCCAACTAACCTCAGATTGTGCCCCCTTGTATGTATCTATGCATGTAAATAGATGATATCTACATAGACATGTATGGAGATATGTATACCTGATATGTATGATAGTTAAGTATTTTGATAGATGATTGGCTGGCTTTAAAAACTGGACCTTTCCAGTGGGGCGGGAAAGCAGCCTCCACCCATGAATACTATTCAAAATGGACAGTAATTTTGTGTGTATGTGTGATATACGTGTGATGTATGTAGAGAGATGATACATATAGATAGAAACATAGAAACATGGAAGACTGACGGCAGAAAAAAACCTCCTGGTCCATCTAGTCTGGCCTTATACTATTTCCTGTATTTTATCTTAGGATGGATCTATGTGTATCCCAGGCATGTTTAAATTCAGTTCCTGTGGATTTACCAACTCACATCTGCTGGAAGTTTGTTCCAAGTATCTACTACTCTTTTAATAAAATATTTTCTCACGTTACTTCTGATCTTTCCCCAACTAACCTCAGATTGTGCCACCTTGTATGTATGTATGCATGTAAATAGATGATACCTACATAGACATGTATGGAGATATGTATACTAAATATGTATGATAGATAAGTATTTGGATAGATGATAGGAGGGATAAATTTGAGAGAGAAACACATTTTCAATTTTAATGTGGGCCAATGTGCCCACAGAAAAAGTGACAATAAAAGTATCTTGTTTTATTTTACAAACTGAAAGGCATAGAGAGGAAGGGGTCCGGCTGTTTTCCAAGGCACCAAAGGGCCAGACAAGGAATAAGGGATGGAAGCTGACCAAGGAGAGATTATTCAACCTGGAAATAAGGGGGAACTTTTTGAGGGTGAAACAGAAGTTGCTTGTGGAGGTCGTGAGAGCTCCAACATTTTAAAGAGGAGATTGAATGGCCATTTGTCTGAAATGGTGCGGGGACTCCTGCTTGAGCGGGGTTGGACTAGATGACCCACAAGGTCCCTTCCAGCTCTCGTAGCAAGCTAATTTAAAGCACCTGCCCAGACTGCGTGCCTCCCTCAATCACCCACACCTGTGAGGCCAAGCGCCAGGTCCCTTTGCCGCCAAGCGCTCTCCGACCGACCGCCCCGGCTGCGATTGGCTGCTTAGGAAACCTGTCCCTCGGATTGGCTGAGCGGCCTCTTCTCCCCCGAGGGGGCGGGACACTTTAAAAACGTGGACGGACTGCTCGGGATGAGGTAAAAGCAGCGCAGCCGCGTTTCGCTCGGGTTTTTTCCCCTCTCGGAAGAGGAGGCTACGGACCGTGCGAGGAACCCGTCTCTCCCCACGGCGCCCCCGCAGCCCAAGGCTTCGCAGATGGAGACCGCGACGGGTGCCTCTCGCACGGTGAGATAATCCTGCCTTGAGGCTCTTAGACGTTGTGGGACGCTGGGGGAGCTAATGCATATAGGGAGTAAAGAAGCAACTTGTGCTAGTACTTGTATATAAATATTGTATCTTTGTATACCACCAATACGTACGTGACAAAACAAAAAATAAAATAAAATAATAAATAGTGCCCGAGGTATTTTTAGTCTATTCTCGGAGTAAAAACAGCATTTGAGGTAAATTTAGTCTATTCTTGGGGAGTAAAAAAGGCAACTGGAGTAATTTTAGTTGATTCCCAGAGAGTAAGGAAGGCACCTGAGGGTAAATTTTTACCAGGCTGTGTAATTTCTCAGGAGTAAAACACCACTGGTGGTTGAGGTGTATCTTATTTAAAGGACTCCCAACCCCACAGCTCACCTATGGGGAATTAACTCAGTCCCACGAAGTGAGTTTCCCTCAGGGAAATTTGGCAAATTTCTAGGTCCTGAATAATTTTAACCAAAGCTGGAGTTTTTAGGAGTAAAATATAGATGGAAGCTGCAATCTCAGATGTGTTCTATTCAACTGTAATCTGAATTCTATTCAGCTCTAATTATCTATCTCAGCTGTGTTCAAAGGATCACAGACCAATGAGAGTTAAAAGTAGCTTAAAAGGAGGAATAAAACAGGGAATTTTAGCCAGGTGCAGTTAAGAGGCTAAACTATCACAGGTGCATAAGGGTTAAAAGTTTAATTTCTTAGAATAATTTACTGGTGGAAGCTGAGTTAATCTCTGCCAAGTCCTGTTGAAAGGACCAAACCATCACAGAGAACTGGACCTTTGCAGTGGGGCGGGAAAGAAGCCTCCACCCATGAATACTATTCAAAATGGACAGTAATTTTGTGTGTGTGTGTTTGTGTGTGATGTATGGAGAGAGATTATACATATAGACAGAAAGAAACATGGAAGACTGGTGGCAGAAAAAAAACCTCCTGGTCCATCTAGTCTGCCCTTATACATTTCCTGTATTTTATCTTAGGATGGATCTATGTTTATTCCAGGCATGTTTCAATTCAGTTACTGTGGATTTACCAACTACATCTGCTGGAAGTTTGTTCCAAGCATCCACTACTCTTTCAGTAAAATAATATTTTCTTTGCCCCAACTAACCTCAGATTGTGCCCCCTTGTATGTATCTATGCATGTAAATAGATGATATCTACATAGACATGTATGGAGATATGTATACCTGATATGTATGATAGATAAGTATTTTGATAGATGATTGGCTGGCTTTAAAAACTGGACCTTTCCAGTGGGGCGGGAAAGCAGCCTCCACCCATGAATACTATTCAAAATGGACAGTAATTTTGTGTGTATGTGTGATATACGTGTGATGTATGTAGAGAGATGATACATATAGATAGAAACATAGAAACATGGAAGACTGACGGCAGAAAAAAACCTCCTGGTCCATCTAGTCTGGCCTTATACTATTTCCTGTATTTTATCTTAGGATGGATCTATGTGTATCCCAGGCATGTTTAAATTCAGTTCCTGTGGATTTACCAACTCACATCTGCTGGAAGTTTGTTCCAAGTATCTACTACTCTTTTAATAAAATATTTTCTCACGTTACTTCTGATCTTTCCCCAACTAACCTCAGATTGTGCCACCTTGTATGTATGTATGCATGTAAATAGATGATACCTACATAGACATGTATGGAGATATGTATACTAAATATGTATGATAGATAAGTATTTGGATAGATGATAGGAGGGATAAATTTGAGAGAGAAACACATTTTCAATTTTAATGTGGGCCAATGTGCCCACAGAAAAAGTGACAATAAAAGTATCTTGTTTTATTTTACAAACTGAAAGGCATAGAGAGGAAGGGGTCCGGCTGTTTTCCAAGGCACCAAAGGGCCAGACAAGGAATAAGGGATGGAAGCTGACCAAGGAGAGATTATTCAACCTGGAAATAAGGGGGAACTTTTTGAGGGTGAAACAGAAGTTGCTTGTGGAGGTCGTGAGAGCTCCAACATTTTAAAGAGGAGATTGAATGGCCATTTGTCTGAAATGGTGCGGGGACTCCTGCTTGAGCGGGGTTGGACTAGATGACCCACAAGGTCCCTTCCAGCTCTCGTAGCAAGCTAATTTAAAGCACCTGCCCAGACTGCGTGCCTCCCTCAATCACCCACACCTGTGAGGCCAAGCGCCAGGTCCCTTTGCCGCCAAGCGCTCTCCGACCGACCGCCCCGGCTGCGATTGGCTGCTTAGGAAACCTGTCCCTCGGATTGGCTGAGCGGCCTCTTCTCCCCCGAGGGGGCGGGACACTTTAAAAACGTGGACGGACTGCTCGGGATGAGGTAAAAGCAGCGCAGCCGCGTTTCGCTCGGGTTTTTTCCCCTCTCGGAAGAGGAGGCTACGGACCGTGCGAGGAACCCGTCTCTCCCCACGGCGCCCCCGCAGCCCAAGGCTTCGCAGATGGAGACCGCGACGGGTGCCTCTCGCACGGTGAGATAATCCTGCCTTGAGGCTCTTAGACGTTGTGGGACGCTGGGGGAGCTAATGCATATAGGGAGTAAAGAAGCAACTTGTGCTAGTACTTGTATATAAATATTGTATCTTTGTATACCACCAATACGTACGTGACAAAACAAAAAATAAAATAAAATAATAAATAGTGCCCGAGGTATTTTTAGTCTATTCTCGGAGTAAAAACAGCATTTGAGGTAAATTTAGTCTATTCTTGGGGAGTAAAAAAGGCAACTGGAGTAATTTTAGTTGATTCCCAGAGAGTAAGGAAGGCACCTGAGGGTAAATTTTTACCAGGCTGTGTAATTTCTCAGGAGTAAAACACCACTGGTGGTTGAGGTGTATCTTATTTAAAGGACTCCCAACCCCACAGCTCACCTATGGGGAATTAACTCAGTCCCACGAAGTGAGTTTCCCTCAGGGAAATTTGGCAAATTTCTAGGTCCTGAATAATTTTAACCAAAGCTGGAGTTTTTAGGAGTAAAATATAGATGGAAGCTGCAATCTCAGATGTGTTCTATTCAACTGTAATCTGAATTCTATTCAGCTCTAATTATCTATCTCAGCTGTGTTCAAAGGATCACAGACCAATGAGAGTTAAAAGTAGCTTAAAAGGAGGAATAAAACAGGGAATTTTAGCCAGGTGCAGTTAAGAGGCTAAACTATCACAGGTGCATAAGGGTTAAAAGTTTAATTTCTTAGAATAATTTACTGGTGGAAGCTGAGTTAATCTCTGCCAAGTCCTGTTGAAAGGACCAAACCATCACAGAGAACTGGACCTTTGCAGTGGGGCGGGAAAGAAGCCTCCACCCATGAATACTATTCAAAATGGACAGTAATTTTGTGTGTGTGTGTTTGTGTGTGATGTATGGAGAGAGATTATACATATAGACAGAAAGAAACATGGAAGACTGGTGGCAGAAAAAAAACCTCCTGGTCCATCTAGTCTGCCCTTATACATTTCCTGTATTTTATCTTAGGATGGATCTATGTTTATTCCAGGCATGTTTCAATTCAGTTACTGTGGATTTACCAACTACATCTGCTGGAAGTTTGTTCCAAGCATCCACTACTCTTTCAGTAAAATAATATTTTCTTTGCCCCAACTAACCTCAGATTGTGCCCCCTTGTATGTATCTATGCATGTAAATAGATGATATCTACATAGACATGTATGGAGATATGTATACCTGATATGTATGATAGATAAGTATTTTGATAGATGATTGGCTGGCTTTAAAAACTGGACCTTTCCAGTGGGGCGGGAAAGCAGCCTCCACCCATGAATACTATTCAAAATGGACAGTAATTTTGTGTGTATGTGTGATATACGTGTGATGTATGTAGAGAGATGATACATATAGATAGAAACATAGAAACATGGAAGACTGACGGCAGAAAAAAACCTCCTGGTCCATCTAGTCTGGCCTTATACTATTTCCTGTATTTTATCTTAGGATGGATCTATGTGTATCCCAGGCATGTTTAAATTCAGTTCCTGTGGATTTACCAACTCACATCTGCTGGAAGTTTGTTCCAAGTATCTACTACTCTTTTAATAAAATATTTTCTCACGTTACTTCTGATCTTTCCCCAACTAACCTCAGATTGTGCCACCTTGTATGTATGTATGCATGTAAATAGATGATACCTACATAGACATGTATGGAGATATGTATACTAAATATGTATGATAGATAAGTATTTGGATAGATGATAGGAGGGATAAATTTGAGAGAGAAACACATTTTCAATTTTAATGTGGGCCAATGTGCCCACAGAAAAAGTGACAATAAAAGTATCTTGTTTTATTTTACAAACTGAAAGGCATAGAGAGGAAGGGGTCCGGCTGTTTTCCAAGGCACCAAAGGGCCAGACAAGGAATAAGGGATGGAAGCTGACCAAGGAGAGATTATTCAACCTGGAAATAAGGGGGAACTTTTTGAGGGTGAAACAGAAGTTGCTTGTGGAGGTCGTGAGAGCTCCAACACTTTAAAGAGGAGATTGAATGGCCATTTGTCTGAAATGGTGCGGGGACTCCTGCTTGAGCGGGGTTGGACTAGATGACCCACAAGGTCCCTTCCAGCTCTCGTAGCAAGCTAATTTAAAGCACCTGCCCAGACTGCGTGCCTCCCTCAATCACCCACACCTGTGAGGCCAAGCGCCAGGTCCCTTTGCCGCCAAGCGCTCTCCGACCGACCGCCCCGGCTGCGATTGGCTGCTTAGGAAACCTGTCCCTCGGATTGGCTGAGCGGCCTCTTCTCCCCCGAGGGGGCGGGACACTTTAAAAACGTGGACGGACTGCTCGGGCTGAGGTAAAAGCAGCGCGTACAGCCGCGTTTCGCTCGGGTTTTTTCCCCTCTCGGAAGAGGAGGCTACGGACCGTGCGAGGAACCCGTCTCTCCCCACGGCGCCCCCGCAGCCCAAGGCTTCGCAGATGGAGACCGCGACGGGTGCCTCTCGCACGGTGAGATAATCCTGCCTTGAGGCTCTTAGACGTTGTGGGACGCTGGGGGAGCTAATGCATATAGGGAGTAAAGAAGCAACTTGTGCTAGTACTTGTATATAAATATTGTATCTTTGTATACCACCAATACGTACGTGACAAAACAAAAAATAAAATAAAATAATAAATAGTGCCCGAGGTATTTTTAGTCTATTCTCGGAGTAAAAACAGCATTTGAGGTAAATTTAGTCTATTCTTGGGGAGTAAAAAAGGCAACTGGAGTAATTTTAGTTGATTCCCAGAGAGTAAGGAAGGCACCTGAGGGTAAATTTTTACCAGGCTGTGTAATTTCTCAGGAGTAAAACACCACTGGTGGTTGAGGTGTATCTTATTTAAAGGACTCCCAACCCCACAGCTCACCTATGGGGAATTAACTCAGTCCCACGAAGTGAGTTTCCCTCAGGGAAATTTGGCAAATTTCTAGATCCTGAATAATTTTAACCAAAGCTGGAGTTTTTAGGAGTAAAATATAGATGGAAGCTGCAATCTCAGATGTGTTCTATTCAACTGTAATCTGAATTCTATTCAGCTCTAATTATCTATCTCAGCTGTGTTCAAAGGATCACAGACCAATGAGAGTTAAAAGTAGCTTAAAAGGAGGAATAAAACAGGGAATTTTAGCCAGGTGCAGTTAAGAGGCTAAACTATCACAGGTGCATAAGGGTTAAAAGTTTAATTTCTTAGAATAATTTACTGGTGGAAGCTGAGTTAATCTCTGCCAAGTCCTGTTGAAAGGACCAAACCATCACAGAGAACTGGACCTTTGCAGTGGGGCGGGAAAGAAGCCTCCACCCATGAATACTATTCAAAATGGACAGTAATTTTGTGTGTGTGTGTTTGTGTGTGATGTATGGAGAGAGATTATACATATAGACAGAAAGAAACATGGAAGACTGGTGGCAGAAAAAAACCCTCCTGGTCCATCTAGTCTGCCCTTATACATTTCCTGTATTTTATCTTAGGATGGATCTATGTTTATTCCAGGCATGTTTCAATTCAGTTACTGTGGATTTACCAACTACATCTGCTGGAAGTTTGTTCCAAGCATCCACTACTCTTTCAGTAAAATAATATTTTCTTTGCCCCAACTAACCTCAGATTGTGCCCCCTTGTATGTATCTATGCATGTAAATAGATGATATCTACATAGACATGTATGGAGATATGTATACCTGATATGTATGATAGATAAGTATTTTGATAGATGATTGGCTGGCTTTAAAAACTGGACCTTTCCAGTGGGGCGGGAAAGCAGCCTCCACCCATGAATACTATTCAAAATGGACAGTAATTTTGTGTGTATGTGTGATATACGTGTGATGTATGTAGAGAGATGATACATATAGATAGAAACATAGAAACATGGAAGACTGACGGCAGAAAAAAACCCCCTGGTCCATCTAGTCTGGCCTTATACTATTTCCTGTATTTTATCTTAGGATGGATCTATGTGTATCCCAGGCATGTTTAAATTCAGTTCCTGTGGATTTACCAACTCACATCTGCTGGAAGTTTGTTCCAAGTATCTACTACTCTTTTAATAAAATATTTTGTCACGTTACTTCTGATCTTTCCCCAACTAACCTCAGATTGTGCCACCTTGTATGTATGTATGCATGTAAATAGATGATACCTACATAGACATGTATGGAGATATGTATACTAAATATGTATGATAGATAAGTATTTGGATAGATGATAGGAGGGATAAATTTGAGAGAGAAACACATTTTCAATTTTAATGTGGGCCAATGTGCCCACAGAAAAAGTGACAATAAAAGTATCTTGTTTTATTTTACAAACTGAAAGGCATAGAGAGGAAGGGGTCCGGCTGTTTTCCAAGGCACCAAAGGGCCAGACAAGGAATAAGGGATGGAAGCTGACCAAGGAGAGATTATTCAACCTGGAAATAAGGGGGAACTTTTTGAGGGTGAAACAGAAGTTGCTTGTGGAGGTCGTGAGAGCTCCAACACTTTAAAGAGGAGATTGAATGGCCATTTGTCTGAAATGGTGCGGGGACTCCTGCTTGAGCGGGGTTGGACTAGATGACCCACAAGGTCCCTTCCAGCTCTCGTAGCAAGCTAATTTAAAGCACCTGCCCAGACTGCGTGCCTCCCTCAATCACCCACACCTGTGAGGCCAAGCGCCAGGTCCCTTTGCCGCCAAGCGCTCTCCGACCGACCGCCCCGGCTGCGATTGGCTGCTTAGGAAACCTGTCCCTCGGATTGGCTGAGCGGCCTCTTCTCCCCCGAGGGGGCGGGACACTTTAAAAACGTGGACGGACTGCTCGGGCTGAGGTAAAAGCAGCGCGTACAGCCGCGTTTCGCTCGGGTTTTTTCCCCTCTCGGAAGAGGAGGCTACGGACCGTGCGAGGAACCCGTCTCTCCCCACGGCGCCCCCGCAGCCCAAGGCTTCGCAGATGGAGACCGCGACGGGTGCCTCTCGCACGGTGAGATAATCCTGCCTTGAGGCTCTTAGACGTTGTGGGACGCTGGGGGAGCTAATGCATATAGGGAGTAAAGAAGCAACTTGTGCTAGTACTTGTATATAAATATTGTATCTTTGTATACCACCAATATGTACGTGACAAAACAAAAAATAAAATAAAATAATAAATAGTGCCCGAGGTATTTTTAGTCTATTCTCGGAGTAAAAACAGCATTTGAGGTAAATTTAGTCTATTCTTGGGGAGTAAAAAAGGCAACTGGAGTAATTTTAGTTGATTCCCAGAGAGTAAGGAAGGCACCTGAGGGTAAATTTTTACCAGGCTGTGTAATTTCTCAGGAGTAAAACACCACTGGTGGTTGAGGTGTATCTTATTTAAAGGACTCCCAACCCCACAGCTCACCTATGGGGAATTAACTCAGTCCCACGAAGTGAGTTTCCCTCAGGGAAATTTGGCAAATTTCTAGGTCCTGAATAATTTTAACCAAAGCTGGAGTTTTTAGGAGTAAAATATAGATGGAAGCTGCAATCTCAGATGTGTTCTATTCAACTGTAATCTGAATTCTATTCAGCTCTAATTATCTATCTCAGCTGTGTTCAAAGGATCACAGACCAATGAGAGTTAAAAGTAGCTTAAAAGGAGGAATAAAACAGGGAATTTTAGCCAGGTGCAGTTAAGAGGCTAAACTATCACAGGTGCATAAGGGTTAAAAGTTTAATTTCTTAGAATAATTTACTGGTGGAAGCTGAGTTAATCTCTGCCAAGTCCTGTTGAAAGGACCAAACCATCACAGAGAACTGGACCTTTGCAGTGGGGCGGGAAAGAAGCCTCCACCCATGAATACTATTCAAAATGGACAGTAATTTTGTGTGTGTGTGTTTGTGTGTGATGTATGGAGAGAGATTATACATATAGACAGAAAGAAACATGGAAGACTGGTGGCAGAAAAAAAACCTCCTGGTCCATCTAGTCTGCCCTTATACATTTCCTGTATTTTATCTTAGGATGGATCTATGTTTATTCCAGGCATGTTTCAATTCAGTTACTGTGGATTTACCAACTACATCTGCTGGAAGTTTGTTCCAAGCATCCACTACTCTTTCAGTAAAATAATATTTTCTTTGCCCCAACTAACCTCAGATTGTGCCCCCTTGTATGTATCTATGCATGTAAATAGATGATATCTACATAGACATGTATGGAGATATGTATACCTGATATGTATGATAGATAAGTATTTTGATAGATGATTGGCTGGCTTTAAAAACTGGACCTTTCCAGTGGGGCGGGAAAGCAGCCTCCACCCATGAATACTATTCAAAATGGACAGTAATTTTGTGTGTATGTGTGATATACGTGTGATGTATGTAGAGAGATGATACATATAGATAGAAACATAGAAACATGGAAGACTGACGGCAGAAAAAAACCTCCTGGTCCATCTAGTCTGGCCTTATACTATTTCCTGTATTTTATCTTAGGATGGATCTATGTGTATCCCAGGCATGTTTAAATTCAGTTCCTGTGGATTTACCAACTCACATCTGCTGGAAGTTTGTTCCAAGTATCTACTACTCTTTTAATAAAATATTTTCTCACGTTACTTCTGATCTTTCCCCAACTAACCTCAGATTGTGCCACCTTGTATGTATGTATGCATGTAAATAGATGATACCTACATAGACATGTATGGAGATATGTATACTAAATATGTATGATAGATAAGTATTTGGATAGATGATAGGAGGGATAAATTTGAGAGAGAAACACATTTTCAATTTTAATGTGGGCCAATGTGCCCACAGAAAAAGTGACAATAAAAGTATCTTGTTTTATTTTACAAACTGAAAGGCATAGAGAGGAAGGGGTCCGGCTGTTTTCCAAGGCACCAAAGGGCCAGACAAGGAATAAGGGATGGAAGCTGACCAAGGAGAGATTATTCAACCTGGAAATAAGGGGGAACTTTTTGAGGGTGAAACAGAAGTTGCTTGTGGAGGTCGTGAGAGCTCCAACACTTTAAATAGGAGATTGAATGGCCATTTGTCTGAAATGGTGCGGGGACTCCTGCTTGAGCGGGGTTGGACTAGATGACCCACAAGGTCCCTTCCAGCTCTCGTAGCAAGCTAATTTAAAGCACCTGCCCAGACTGCGTGCCTCCCTCAATCACCCACACCTGTGAGGCCAAGCGCCAGGTCCCTTTGCCGCCAAGCGCTCTCCGACCGACCGCCCCGGCTGCGATTGGCTGCTTAGGAAACCTGTCCCTCGGATTGGCTGAGCGGCCTCTTCTCCCCCGAGGGGGCGGGACACTTTAAAAACGTGGACGGACTGCACGGGATGAGGTAAAAGCAGCGCGTACAGCCGCGTTTCGCTCGGGTTTTTTCCCCTCTCGGAAGAGGAGGCTACGGACCGTGCGAGGAACCCGTCTCTCCCCACGGCGCCCCCGCAGCCCAAGGCTTCGCAGATGGAGACCGCGACGGGTGCCTCTCGCACGGTGAGATAATCCTGCCTTGAGGCTCTTAGACGTTGTGGGACGCTGGGGGAGCTAATGCATATAGGGAGTAAAGAAGCAACTTGTGCTAGTACTTGTATATAAATATTGTATCTTTGTATACCACCAATACGTACGTGACAAAACAAAAAATAAAATAAAATAATAAATAGTGCCCGAGGTATTTTTAGTCTATTCTCGGAGTAAAAACAGCATTTGAGGTAAATTTAGTCTATTCTTGGGGAGTAAAAAAGGCAACTGGAGTAATTTTAGTTGATTCCCAGAGAGTAAGGAAGGCACCTGAGGGTAAATTTTTACCAGGCTGTGTAATTTCTCAGGAGTAAAACACCACTGGTGGTTGAGGTGTATCTTATTTAAAGGACTCCCAACCCCACAGCTCACCTATGGGGAATTAACTCAGTCCCACGAAGTGAGTTTCCCTCAGGGAAATTTGGCAAATTTCTAGGTCCTGAATAATTTTAACCAAAGCTGGAGTTTTTAGGAGTAAAATATAGATGGAAGCTGCAATCTCAGATGTGTTCTATTCAACTGTAATCTGAATTCTATACAGCTCTAATTATCTATCTCAGCTGTGTTCAAAGGATCACAGACCAATGAGAGTTAAAAGTAGCTTAAAAGGAGGAATAAAACAGGGAATTTTAGCCAGGTGCAGTTAAGAGGCTAAACTATCACAGGTGCATAAGGGTTAAAAGTTTAATTTCTTAGAATAATTTACTGGTGGAAGCTGAGTTAATCTCTGCCAAGTCCTGTTGAAAGGACCAAACCATCACAGAGAACTGGACCTTTGCAGTGGGGCGGGAAAGAAGCCTCCACCCATGAATACTATTCAAAATGGACAGTAATTTTGTGTGTGTGTGTTTGTGTGTGATGTATGGAGAGAGATTATACATATAGACAGAAAGAAACATGGAAGACTGGTGGCAGAAAAAAACCCTCCTGGTCCATCTAGTCTGCCCTTATACATTTCCTGTATTTTATCTTAGGATGGATCTATGTTTATTCCAGGCATGTTTCAATTCAGTTACTGTGGATTTACCAACTACATCTGCTGGAAGTTTGTTCCAAGCATCCACTACTCTTTCAGTAAAATAATATTTTCTTTGCCCCAACTAACCTCAGATTGTGCCCCCTTGTATGTATCTATGCATGTAAATAGATGATATCTACATAGACATGTATGGAGATATGTATACCTGATATGTATGATAGATAAGTATTTTGATAGATGATTGGCTGGCTTTAAAAACTGGACCTTTCCAGTGGGGCTGGAAAGCAGCCTCCACCCATGAATACTATTCAAAATGGACAGTAATTTTGTGTGTATGTGTGATATACGTGTGATGTATGTAGAGAGATGATACATATAGATAGAAACATAGAAACATGGAAGACTGACGGCAGAAAAAAACCTCCTGGTCCATCTAGTCTGGCCTTATACTATTTCCTGTATTTTATCTTAGGATGGATCTATGTGTATCCCAGGCATGTTTAAATTCAGTTCCTGTGGATTTACCAACTCACATCTGCTGGAAGTTTGTTCCAAGTATCTACTACTCTTTTAATAAAATATTTTCTCACGTTACTTCTGATCTTTCCCCAACTAACCTCAGATTGTGCCACCTTGTATGTATGTATGCATGTAAATAGATGATACCTACATAGACATGTATGGAGATATGTATACTAAATATGTATGATAGATAAGTATTTGGATAGATGATAGGAGGGATAAATTTGAGAGAGAAACACATTTTCAATTTTAATGTGGGCCAATGTGCCCACAGAAAAAGTGACAATAAAAGTATCTTGTTTTATTTTACAAACTGAAAGGCATAGAGAGGAAGGGGTCCGGCTGTTTTCCAAGGCACCAAAGGGCCAGACAAGGAATAAGGGATGGAAGCTGACCAAGGAGAGATTATTCAACCTGGAAATAAGGGGGAACTTTTTGAGGGTGAAACAGAAGTTGCTTGTGGAGGTCGTGAGAGCTCCAACATTTTAAAGAGGAGATTGAATGGCCATTTGTCTGAAATGGTGCGGGGACTCCTGCTTGAGCGGGGTTGGACTAGATGACCCACAAGGTCCCTTCCAGCTCTCGTAGCAAGCTAATTTAAAGCACCTGCCCAGACTGCGTGCCTCCCTCAATCACCCACACCTGTGAGGCCAAGCGCCAAGTCCCTTTGCCGCCAAGCGCTCTCCGACCGACCGCCCCGGCTGCGATTGGCTGCTTAGGAAACCTGTCCCTCGGATTGGCTGAGCGGCCTCTTCTCCCCCGAGGGGGCGGGACACTTTAAAAACGTGGACGGACTGCTCGGGATGAGGTAAAAGCAGCGCGTACAGCCGCGTTTCGCTCGGGTTTTTTCCCCTCTCGGAAGAGGAGGCTACGGACCGTGCGAGGAACCCGTCTCTCCCCACGGCGCCCCCGCAGCCCAAGGCTTCGCAGATGGAGACCGCGACGGGTGCCTCTCGCACGGTGAGATAATCCTGCCTTGAGGCTCTTAGACGTTGTGGGACGCTGGGGGAGCTAATGCATATAGGGAGTAAAGAAGCAACTTGTGCTAGTACTTGTATATAAATATTGTATCTTTGTATACCACCAATACGTACGTGACAAAACAAAAAATAAAATAAAATAATAAATAGTGCCCGAGGTATTTTTAGTCTATTCTCGGAGTAAAAACAGCATTTGAGGTAAATTTAGTCTATTCTTGGGGAGTAAAAAAGGCAACTGGAGTAATTTTAGTTGATTCCCAGAGAGTAAGGAAGGCACCTGAGGGTAAATTTTTACCAGGCTGTGTAATTTCTCAGGAGTAAAACACCACTGGTGGTTGAGGTGTATCTTATTTAAAGGACTCCCAACCCCACAGCTCACCTATGGGGAATTAACTCAGTCCCACGAAGTGAGTTTCCCTCAGGGAAATTTGGCAAATTTCTAGGTCCTGAATAATTTTAACCAAAGCTGGAGTTTTTAGGAGTAAAATATAGATGGAAGCTGCAATCTCAGATGTGTTCTATTCAACTGTAATCTGAATTCTATTCAGCTCTAATTATCTATCTCAGCTGTGTTCAAAGGATCACAGACCAATGAGAGTTAAAAGTAGCTTAAAAGGAGGAATAAAACAGGGAATTTTAGCCAGGTGCAGTTAAGAGGCTAAACTATCACAGGTGCATAAGGGTTAAAAGTTTAATTTCTTAGAATAATTTACTGGTGGAAGCTGAGTTAATCTCTGCCAAGTCCTGTTGAAAGGACCAAACCATCACAGAGAACTGGACCTTTGCAGTGGGGCGGGAAAGAAGCCTCCACCCATGAATACTATTCAAAATGGACAGTAATTTTGTGTGTGTGTGTTTGTGTGTGATGTATGGAGAGAGATTATACATATAGACAGAAAGAAACATGGAAGACTGGTGGCAGAAAAAAAACCTCCTGGTCCATCTAGTCTGCCCTTATACATTTCCTGTATTTTATCTTAGGATGGATCTATGTTTATTCCAGGCATGTTTCAATTCAGTTACTGTGGATTTACCAACTACATCTGCTGGAAGTTTGTTCCAAGCATCCACTACTCTTTCAGTAAAATAATATTTTCTTTGCCCCAACTAACCTCAGATTGTGCCCCCTTGTATGTATCTATGCATGTAAATAGATGATATCTACATAGACATGTATGGAGATATGTATACCTGATATGTATGATAGATAAGTATTTTGATAGATGATTGGCTGGCTTTAAAAACTGGACCTTTCCAGTGGGGCGGGAAAGCAGCCTCCACCCATGAATACTATTCAAAATGGACAGTAATTTTGTGTGTATGTGTGATATACGTGTGATGTATGTAGAGAGATGATACATATAGATAGAAACATAGAAACATGGAAGACTGACGGCAGAAAAAAACCTCCTGGTCCATCTAGTCTGGCCTTATACTATTTCCTGTATTTTATCTTAGGATGGATCTATGTGTATCCCAGGCATGTTTAAATTCAGTTCCTGTGGATTTACCAACTCACATCTGCTGGAAGTTTGTTCCAAGTATCTACTACTCTTTTAATAAAATATTTTCTCACGTTACTTCTGATCTTTCCCCAACTAACCTCAGATTGTGCCACCTTGTATGTATGTATGCATGTAAATAGATGATACCTACATAGACATGTATGGAGATATGTATACTAAATATGTATGATAGATAAGTATTTGGATAGATGATAGGAGGGATAAATTTGAGAGAGAAACACATTTTCAATTTTAATGTGGGCCAATGTGCCCACAGAAAAAGTGACAATAAAAGTATCTTGTTTTATTTTACAAACTGAAAGGCATAGAGAGGAAGGGGTCCGGCTGTTTTCCAAGGCACCAAAGGGCCAGACAAGGAATAAGGGATGGAAGCTGACCAAGGAGAGATTATTCAACCTGGAAATAAGGGGGAACTTTTTGAGGGTGAAACAGAAGTTGCTTGTGGAGGTCGTGAGAGCTCCAACATTTTAAAGAGGAGATTGAATGGCCATTTGTCTGAAATGGTGCGGGGACTCCTGCTTGAGCGGGGTTGGACTAGATGACCCACAAGGTCCCTTCCAGCTCTCGTAGCAAGCTAATTTAAAGCACCTGCCCAGACTGCGTGCCTCCCTCAATCACCCACACCTGTGAGGCCAAGCGCCAAGTCCCTTTGCCGCCAAGCGCTCTCCGACCGACCGCCCCGGCTGCGATTGGCTGCTTAGGAAACCTGTCCCTCGGATTGGCTGAGCGGCCTCTTCTCCCCCGAGGGGGCGGGACACTTTAAAAACGTGGACGGACTGCTCGGGATGAGTTAAAAGCAGCGCGTACAGCCGCGTTTCGCTCGGGTTTTTTCCCCTCTCGGAAGAGGAGGCTACGGACCGTGCGAGGAACCCGTCTCTCCCCACGGCGCCCCCGCAGCCCAAGGCTTCGCAGATGGAGACCGCGACGGGTGCCTCTCGCACGGTGAGATAATCCTGCCTTGAGGCTCTTAGACGTTGTGGGACGCTGGGGGAGCTAATGCATATAGGGAGTAAAGAAGCAACTTGTGCTAGTACTTGTATATAAATATTGTATCTTTGTATACCACCAATACGTACGTGACAAAACAAAAAATAAAATAAAATAATAAATAGTGCCCGAGGTATTTTTAGTCTATTCTCGGAGTAAAAACAGCATTTGAGGTAAATTTAGTCTATTCTTGGGGAGTAAAAAAGGCAACTGGAGTAATTTTAGTTGATTCCCAGAGAGTAAGGAAGGCACCTGAGGGTAAATTTTTACCAGGCTGTGTAATTTCTCAGGAGTAAAACACCACTGGTGGTTGAGGTGTATCTTATTTAAAGGACTCCCAACCCCACAGCTCACCTATGGGGAATTAACTCAGTCCCACGAAGTGAGTTTCCCTCAGGGAAATTTGGCAAATTTCTAGGTCCTGAATAATTTTAACCAAAGCTGGAGTTTTTAGGAGTAAAATATAGATGGAAGCTGCAATCTCAGATGTGTTCTATTCAACTGTAATCTGAATTCTATTCAGCTCTAATTATCTATCTCAGCTGTGTTCAAAGGATCACAGACCAATGAGAGTTAAAAGTAGCTTAAAAGGAGGAATAAAACAGGGAATTTTAGCCAGGTGCAGTTAAGAGGCTAAACTATCACAGGTGCATAAGGGTTAAAAGTTTAATTTCTTAGAATAATTTACTGGTGGAAGCTGAGTTAATCTCTGCCAAGTCCTGTTGAAAGGACCAAACCATCACAGAGAACTGGACCTTTGCAGTGGGGCGGGAAAGAAGCCTCCACCCATGAATACTATTCAAAATGGACAGTAATTTTGTGTGTGTGTGTTTGTGTGTGATGTATGGAGAGAGATTATACATATAGACAGAAAGAAACATGGAAGACTGGTGGCAGAAAAAAAACCTCCTGGTCCATCTAGTCTGCCCTTATACATTTCCTGTATTTTATCTTAGGATGGATCTATGTTTATTCCAGGCATGTTTCAATTCAGTTACTGTGGATTTACCAACTACATCTGCTGGAAGTTTGTTCCAAGCATCCACTACTCTTTCAGTAAAATAATATTTTCTTTGCCCCAACTAACCTCAGATTGTGCCCCCTTGTATGTATCTATGCATGTAAATAGATGATATCTACATAGACATGTATGGAGATATGTATACCTGATATGTATGATAGATAAGTATTTTGATAGATGATTGGCTGGCTTTAAAAACTGGACCTTTCCAGTGGGGCGGGAAAGCAGCCTCCACCCATGAATACTATTCAAAATGGACAGTAATTTTGTGTGTATGTGTGATATACGTGTGATGTATGTAGAGAGATGATACATATAGATAGAAACATAGAAACATGGAAGACTGACGGCAGAAAAAAACCTCCTGGTCCATCTAGTCTGGCCTTATACTATTTCCTGTATTTTATCTTAGGATGGATCTATGTGTATCCCAGGCATGTTTAAATTCAGTTCCTGTGGATTTACCAACTCACATCTGCTGGAAGTTTGTTCCAAGTATCTACTACTCTTTTAATAAAATATTTTCTCACGTTACTTCTGATCTTTCCCCAACTAACCTCAGATTGTGCCACCTTGTATGTATGTATGCATGTAAATAGATGATACCTACATAGACATGTATGGAGATATGTATACTAAATATGTATGATAGATAAGTATTTGGATAGATGATAGGAGGGATAAATTTGAGAGAGAAACACATTTTCAATTTTAATGTGGGCCAATGTGCCCACAGAAAAAGTGACAATAAAAGTATCTTGTTTTATTTTACAAACTGAAAGGCATAGAGAGGAAGGGGTCCGGCTGTTTTCCAAGGCACCAAAGGGCCAGACAAGGAATAAGGGATGGAAGCTGACCAAGTAGAGATTATTCAACCTGGAAATAAGGGGGAACTTTTTGAGGGTGAAACAGAAGTTGCTTGTGGAGGTCGTGAGAGCTCCAACACTTTAAAGAGGAGATTGAATGGCCATTTGTCTGAAATGGTGCGGGGACTCCTGCTTGAGCGGGGTTGGACTAGATGACCCACAAGGTCCCTTCCAGCTCTCGTAGCAAGCTAATTTAAAGCACCTGCCCAGACTGCGTGCCTCCCTCAATCACCCACACCTGTGAGACCAAGCGCCAGGTCCCTTTGCCGCCAAGCGCTCTCCGACCGACCGCCCCGGCTGCGATTGGCTGCTTAGGAAACCTGTCCCTCGGATTGGCTGAGCGGCCTCTTCTCCCCCGAGGGGGCGGGACACTTTAAAAACGTGGACGGACTGCTCGGGCTGAGGTAAAAGCAGCGCGTACAGCCGCGTTTCGCTCGGGTTTTTTCCCCTCTCGGAAGAGGAGGCTACGGACCGTGCGAGGAACCCGTCTCTCCCCACGGCGCCCCCGCAGCCCAAGGCTTCGCAGATGGAGACCGCGACGGGTGCCTCTCGCACGGTGAGATAATCCTGCCTTGAGGCTCTTAGACGTTGTGGGACGCTGGGGGAGCTAATGCATATAGGGAGTAAAGAAGCAACTTGTGCTAGTACTTGTATATAAATATTGTATCTTTGTATACCACCAATACGTACGTGACAAAACAAAAAATAAAATAAAATAATAAATAGTGCCCGAGGTATTTTTAGTCTATTCTCGGAGTAAAAACAGCATTTGAGGTAAATTTAGTCTATTCTTGGGGAGTAAAAAAGGCAACTGGAGTAATTTTAGTTGATTCCCAGAGAGTAAGGAAGGCACCTGAGGGTAAATTTTTACCAGGCTGTGTAATTTCTCAGGAGTAAAACACCACTGGTGGTTGAGGTGTATCTTATTTAAAGGACTCCCAACCCCACAGCTCACCTATGGGGAATTAACTCAGTCCCACGAAGTGAGTTTCCCTCAGGGAAATTTGGCAAATTTCTAGGTCCTGAATAATTTTAACCAAAGCTGGAGTTTTTAGGAGTAAAATATAGATGGAAGCTGCAATCTCAGATGTGTTCTATTCAACTGTAATCTGAATTCTATTCAGCTCTAATTATCTATCTCAGCTGTGTTCAAAGGATCACAGACCAATGAGAGTTAAAAGTAGCTTAAAAGAAGGAATAAAACAGGGAATTTTAGCCAGGTGCAGTTAAGAGGCTAAACTATTACAGGTGCATAAGGGTTAAAAGTTTAATTTCTTAGAATAATTTACTGGTGGAAGCTGAGTTAATCTCTGCCAAGTCCTGTTGAAAGGACCAAACCATCACAGAGAACTGGACCTTTGCAGTGGGGCGGGAAAGAAGCCTCCACCCATGAATACTATTCAAAATGGACAGTAATTTTGTGTGTGTGTGTTTGTGTGTGATGTATGGAGAGAGATTATACATATAGACAGAAAGAAACATGGAAGACTGGTGGCAGAAAAAAACCCTCCTGGTCCATCTAGTCTGCCCTTATACATTTCCTGTATTTTATCTTAGGATGGATCTATGTTTATTCCAGGCATGTTTCAATTCAGTTACTGTGGATTTACCAACTACATCTGCTGGAAGTTTGTTCCAAGCATCCACTACTCTTTCAGTAAAATAATATTTTCTTTGCCCCAACTAACCTCAGATTGTGCCCCCTTGTATGTATCTATGCATGTAAATAGATGATATCTACATAGACATGTATGGAGATATGTATACCTGATATGTATGATAGATAAGTATTTTGATAGATGATTGGCTGGCTTTAAAAACTGGACCTTTCCAGTGGGGCGGGAAAGCAGCCTCCACCCATGAATACTATTCAAAATGGACAGTAATTTTGTGTGTATGTGTGATATACGTGTGATGTATGTAGAGAGATGATACATATAGATAGAAACATAGAAACATGGAAGACTGACGGCAGAAAAAAACCTCCTGGTCCATCTAGTCTGGCCTTATACTATTTCCTGTATTTTATCTTAGGATGGATCTATGTGTATCCCAGGCATGTTTAAATTCAGTTCCTGTGGATTTACCAACTCACATCTGCTGGAAGTTTGTTCCAAGTATCTACTACTCTTTTAATAAAATATTTTCTCACGTTACTTCTGATCTTTCCCCAACTAACCTCAGATTGTGCCACCTTGTATGTATGTATGCATGTAAATAGATGATACCTACATAGACATGTATGGAGATATGTATACTAAATATGTATGATAGATAAGTATTTGGATAGATGATAGGAGGGATAAATTTGAGAGAGAAACACATTTTCAATTTTAATGTGGGCCAATGTGCCCACAGAAAAAGTGACAATAAAAGTATCTTGTTTTATTTTACAAACTGAAAGGCATAGAGAGGAAGGGGTCCGGCTGTTTTCCAAGGCACCAAAGGGCCAGACAAGGAATAAGGGATGGAAGCTGACCAAGTAGAGATTATTCAACCTGGTAATAAGGGGGAACTTTTTGAGGGTGAAACAGAAGTTGCTTGTGGAGGTCGTGAGAGCTCCAACACTTTAAAGAGGAGATTGAATGGCCATTTGTCTGAAATGGTGCGGGGACTCCTGCTTGAGCGGGGTTGGACTAGATGACCCACAAGGTCCCTTCCAGCTCTCGTAGCAAGCTAATTTAAAGCACCTGCCCAGACTGCGTGCCTCCCTCAATCACCCACACCTGTGAGGCCAAGCGCCAGGTCCCTTTGCCGCCAAGCGCTCTCCGACCGACCGCCCCGGCTGCGATTGGCTGCTTAGGAAACCTGTCCCTCGGATTGGCTGAGCGGCCTCTTCTCCCCCGAGGGGGCGGGACACTTTAAACACGTGGACGGACTGCTCGGGCTGAGGTAAAAGCAGCGCGTACAGCCGCGTTTCGCTCGGGTTTTTTCCCCTCTCGGAAGAGGAGGCTACGGACCGTGCGAGGAACCCGTCTCTCCCCACGGCGCCCCCGCAGCCCAAGGCTTCGCAGATGGAGACCGCGACGGGTGCCTCTCGCACGGTGAGATAATCCTGCCTTGAGGCTCTTAGACGTTGTGGGACGCTGGGGTAGCTAATGCATATAGGGAGTAAAGAAGCAACTTGTGCTAGTACTTGTATATAAATATTGTATCTTTGTATACCACCAATACGTACGTGACAAAACAAAAAATAAAATAAAATAATAAATAGTGCCCGAGGTATTTTTAGTCTATTCTCGGAGTAAAAACAGCATTTGAGGTAAATTTAGTCTATTCTTGGGGAGTAAAAAAGGCAACTGGAGTAATTTTAGTTGATTCCCAGAGAGTAAGGAAGGCACCTGAGGGTAAATTTTTACCAGGCTGTGTAATTTCTCAGGAGTAAAACACCACTGGTGGTTGAGGTGTATCTTATTTAAAGGACTCCCAACCCCACAGCTCACCTATGGGGAATTAACTCAGTCCCACGAAGTGAGTTTCCCTCAGGGAAATTTGGCAAATTTCTAGGTCCTGAATAATTTTAACCAAAGCTGGAGTTTTTAGGAGTAAAATATAGATGGAAGCTGCAATCTCAGATGTGTTCTATTCAACTGTAATCTGAATTCTATTCAGCTCTAATTATCTATCTCAGCTGTGTTCAAAGGATCACAGACCAATGAGAGTTAAAAGTAGCTTAAAAGGAGGAATAAAACAGGGAATTTTAGCCAGGTGCAGTTAAGAGGCTAAACTATCACAGGTGCATAAGGGTTAAAAGTTTAATTTCTTAGAATAATTTACTGGTGGAAGCTGAGTTAATCTCTGCCAAGTCCTGTTGAAAGGACCAAACCATCACAGAGAACTGGACCTTTGCAGTGGGGCGGGAAAGAAGCCTCCACCCATGAATACTATTCAAAATGGACAGTAATTTTGTGTGTGTGTGTTTGTGTGTGATGTATGGAGAGAGATTATACATATAGACAGAAAGAAACATGGAAGACTGGTGGCAGAAAAAAAACCTCCTGGTCCATCTAGTCTGCCCTTATACATTTCCTGTATTTTATCTTAGGATGGATCTATGTTTATTCCAGGCATGTTTCAATTCAGTTACTGTGGATTTACCAACTACATCTGCTGGAAGTTTGTTCCAAGCATCCACTACTCTTTCAGTAAAATAATATTTTCTTTGCCCCAACTAACCTCAGATTGTGCCCCCTTGTATGTATCTATGCATGTAAATAGATGATATCTACATAGACATGTATGGAGATATGTATACCTGATATGTATGATAGATAAGTATTTTGATAGATGATTGGCTGGCTTTAAAAACTGGACCTTTCCAGTGGGGCGGGAAAGCAGCCTCCACCCATGAATACTATTCAAAATGGACAGTAATTTTGTGTGTATGTGTGATATACGTGTGATGTATGTAGAGAGATGATACATATAGATAGAAACATAGAAACATGGAAGACTGACGGCAGAAAAAAACCTCCTGGTCCATCTAGTCTGGCCTTATACTATTTCCTGTATTTTATCTTAGGATGGATCTATGTGTATCCCAGGCATGTTTAAATTCAGTTCCTGTGGATTTACCAACTCACATCTGCTGGAAGTTTGTTCCAAGTATCTACTACTCTTTTAATAAAATATTTTCTCACGTTACTTCTGATCTTTCCCCAACTAACCTCAGATTGTGCCACCTTGTATGTATGTATGCATGTAAATAGATGATACCTACATAGACATGTATGGAGATATGTATACTAAATATGTATGATAGATAAGTATTTGGATAGATGATAGGAGGGATAAATTTGAGAGAGAAACACATTTTCAATTTTAATGTGGGCCAATGTGCCCACAGAAAAAGTGACAATAAAAGTATCTTGTTTTATTTTACAAACTGAAAGGCATAGAGAGGAAGGGGTCCGGCTGTTTTCCAAGGCACCAAAGGGCCAGACAAGGAATAAGGGATGGAAGCTGACCAAGTAGAGATTATTCAACCTGGAAATAAGGGGGAACTTTTTGAGGGTGAAACAGAAGTTGCTTGTGGAGGTCGTGAGAGCTCCAACACTTTAAAGAGGAGATTGAATGGCCATTTGTCTGAAATGGTGCGGGGACTCCTGCTTGAGCGGGGTTGGACTAGATGACCCACAAGGTCCCTTCCAGCTCTCGTAGCAAGCTAATTTAAAGCACCTGCCCAGACTTTGTGCCTCCCTCAATCACCCACACCTGTGAGGCCAAGCGCCAGGTCCCTTTGCCGCCAAGCGCTCTCCGACCGACCGCCCCGGCTGCGATTGGCTGCTTAGGAAACCTGTCCCTCGGATTGGCTGAGCGGCCTCTTCTCCCCCGAGGGGGCGGGACACTTTGAAAACGTGGACGGACTGCTCGGGCTGAGGTAAAAGCAGCGCGTACAGCCGCGTTTCGCTCGGGTTTTTTCCCCTCTCGGAAGAGGAGGCTACGGACCGTGCGAGGAACCCGTCTCTCCCCACGGCGCCCCCGCAGCCCAAGGCTTCGCAGATGGAGACCGCGACGGGTGCCTCTCGCACGGTGAGATAATCCTGCCTTGAGGCTCTTAGACGTTGTGGGACGCTGGGGGAGCTAATGCATATAGGGAGTAAAGAAGCAACTTGTGCTAGTACTTGTATATAAATATTGTATCTTTGTATACCACCAATACGTACGTGACAAAACAAAAAATAAAATAAAATAATAAATAGTGCCCGAGGTATTTTTAGTCTATTCTCGGAGTAAAAACAGCATTTGAGGTAAATTTAGTCTATTCTTGGGGAGTAAAAAAGGCAACTGGAGTAATTTTAGTTGATTCCCAGAGAGTAAGGAAGGCACCTGAGGGTAAATTTTTACCAGGCTGTGTAATTTCTCAGGAGTAAAACACCACTGGTGGTTGAGGTGTATCTTATTTAAAGGACTCCCAACCCCACAGCTCACCTATGGGGAATTAACTCAGTCCCACGAAGTGAGTTTCCCTCAGGGAAATTTGGCAAATTTCTAGGTCCTGAATAATTTTAACCAAAGCTGGAGTTTTTAGGAGTAAAATATAGATGGAAGCTGCAATCTCAGATGTGTTCTATTCAACTGTAATCTGAATTCTATACAGCTCTAATTATCTATCTCAGCTGTGTTCAAAGGATCACAGACCAATGAGAGTTAAAAGTAGCTTAAAAGGAGGAATAAAACAGGGAATTTTAGCCAGGTGCAGTTAAGAGGCTAAACTATCACAGGTGCATAAGGGTTAAAAGTTTAATTTCTTAGAATAATTTACTGGTGGAAGCTGAGTTAATCTCTGCCAAGTCCTGTTGAAAGGACCAAACCATCACAGAGAACTGGACCTTTGCAGTGGGGCGGGAAAGAAGCCTCCACCCATGAATACTATTCAAAATGGACAGTAATTTTGTGTGTGTGTGTTTGTGTGTGATGTATGGAGAGAGATTATACATATAGACAGAAAGAAACATGGAAGACTGGTGGCAGAAAAAAAACCTCCTGGTCCATCTAGTCTGCCCTTATACATTTCCTGTATTTTATCTTAGGATGGATCTATGTTTATTCCAGGCATGTTTCAATTCAGTTACTGTGGATTTACCAACTACATCTGCTGGAAGTTTGTTCCAAGCATCCACTACTCTTTCAGTAAAATAATATTTTCTTTGCCCCAACTAACCTCAGATTGTGCCCCCTTGTATGTATCTATGCATGTAAATAGATGATATCTACATAGACATGTATGGAGATATGTATACCTGATATGTATGATAGATAAGTATTTTGATAGATGATTGGCTGGCTTTAAAAACTGGACCTTTCCAGTGGGGCGGGAAAGCAGCCTCCACCCATGAATACTATTCAAAATGGACAGTAATTTTGTGTGTATGTGTGATATACGTGTGATGTATGTAGAGAGATGATACATATAGATAGAAACATAGAAACATGGAAGACTGACGGCAGAAAAAAACCTCCTGGTCCATCTAGTCTGGCCTTATACTATTTCCTGTATTTTATCTTAGGATGGATCTATGTGTATCCCAGGCATGTTTAAATTCAGTTCCTGTGGATTTACCAACTCACATCTGCTGGAAGTTTGTTCCAAGTATCTACTACTCTTTTAATAAAATATTTTCTCACGTTACTTCTGATCTTTCCCCAACTAACCTCAGATTGTGCCACCTTGTATGTATGTATGCATGTAAATAGATGATACCTACATAGACATGTATGGAGATATGTATACTAAATATGTATGATAGATAAGTATTTGGATAGATGATAGGAGGGATAAATTTGAGAGAGAAACACATTTTCAATTTTAATGTGGGCCAATGTGCCCACAGAAAAAGTGACAATAAAAGTATCTTGTTTTATTTTACAAACTGAAAGGCATAGAGAGGAAGGGGTCCGGCTGTTTTCCAAGGCACCAAAGGGCCAGACAAGGAATAAGGGATGGAAGCTGACCAAGTAGAGATTATTCAACCTGGAAATAAGGGGGAACTTTTTGAGGGTGAAACAGAAGTTGCTTGTGGAGGTCGTGAGAGCTCCAACACTTTAAAGAGGAGATTGAATGGCCATTTGTCTGAAATGGTGCGGGGACTCCTGCTTGAGCGGGGTTGGACTAGATGACCCACAAGGTCCCTTCCAGCTCTCGTAGCAAGCTAATTTAAAGCACCTGCCCAGACTTTGTGCCTCCCTCAATCACCCACACCTGTGAGGCCAAGCGCCAGGTCCCTTTGCCGCCAAGCGCTCTCCGACCGACCGCCCCGGCTGCGATTGGCTGCTTAGGAAACCTGTCCCTCGGATTGGCTGAGCGGCCTCTTCTCCCCCGAGGGGGCGGGACACTTTAAAAACGTGGACGGACTGCTCGGGCTGAGGTAAAAGCAGCGCGTACAGCCGCGTTTCGCTCGGGTTTTTTCCCCTCTCGGAAGAGGAGGCTACGGACCGTGCGAGGAACCCGTCTCTCCCCACGGCGCCCCCGCAGCCCAAGGCTTCGCAGATGGAGACCGCGACGGGTGCCTCTCGCACGGTGAGATAATCCTGCCTTGAGGCTCTTAGACGTTGTGGGACGCTGGGGGAGCTAATGCATATAGGGAGTAAAGAAGCAACTTGTGCTAGTACTTGTATATAAATATTGTATCTTTGTATACCACCAATACGTACGTGACAAAACAAAAAATAAAATAAAATAATAAATAGTGCCCGAGGTATTTTTAGTCTATTCTCGGAGTAAAAACAGCATTTGAGGTAAATTTAGTCTATTCTTGGGGAGTAAAAAAGGCAACTGGAGTAATTTTAGTTGATTCCCAGAGAGTAAGGAAGGCACCTGAGGGTAAATTTTTACCAGGCTGTGTAATTTCTCAGGAGTAAAACACCACTGGTGGTTGAGGTGTATCTTATTTAAAGGACTCCCAACCCCACAGCTCACCTATGGGGAATTAACTCAGTCCCACGAAGTGAGTTTCCCTCAGGGAAATTTGGCAAATTTCTAGGTCCTGAATAATTTTAACCAAAGCTGGAGTTTTTAGGAGTAAAATATAGATGGAAGCTGCAATCTCAGATGTGTTCTATTCAACTGTAATCTGAATTCTATACAGCTCTAATTATCTATCTCAGCTGTGTTCAAAGGATCACAGACCAATGAGAGTTAAAAGTAGCTTAAAAGGAGGAATAAAACAGGGAATTTTAGCCAGGTGCAGTTAAGAGGCTAAACTATCACAGGTGCATAAGGGTTAAAAGTTTAATTTCTTAGAATAATTTACTGGTGGAAGCTGAGTTAATCTCTGCCAAGTCCTGTTGAAAGGACCAAACCATCACAGAGAACTGGACCTTTGCAGTGGGGCGGGAAAGAAGCCTCCACCCATGAATACTATTCAAAATGGACAGTAATTTTGTGTGTGTGTGTTTGTGTGTGATGTATGGAGAGAGATTATACATATAGACAGAAAGAAACATGGAAGACTGGTGGCAGAAAAAAAACCTCCTGGTCCATCTAGTCTGCCCTTATACATTTCCTGTATTTTATCTTAGGATGGATCTATGTTTATTCCAGGCATGTTTCAATTCAGTTACTGTGGATTTACCAACTACATCTGCTGGAAGTTTGTTCCAAGCATCCACTACTCTTTCAGTAAAATAATATTTTCTTTGCCCCAACTAACCTCAGATTGTGCCCCCTTGTATGTATCTATGCATGTAAATAGATGATATCTACATAGACATGTATGGAGATATGTATACCTGATATGTATGATAGATAAGTATTTTGATAGATGATTGGCTGGCTTTAAAAACTGGACCTTTCCAGTGGGGCTGGAAAGCAGCCTCCACCCATGAATACTATTCAAAATGGACAGTAATTTTGTGTGTATGTGTGATATACGTGTGATGTATGTAGAGAGATGATACATATAGATAGAAACATAGAAACATGGAAGACTGACGGCAGAAAAAAACCTCCTGGTCCATCTAGTCTGGCCTTATACTATTTCCTGTATTTTATCTTAGGATGGATCTATGTGTATCCCAGGCATGTTTAAATTCAGTTCCTGTGGATTTACCAACTCACATCTGCTGGAAGTTTGTTCCAAGTATCTACTACTCTTTTAATAAAATATTTTCTCACGTTACTTCTGATCTTTCCCCAACTAACCTCAGATTGTGCCACCTTGTATGTATGTATGCATGTAAATAGATGATACCTACATAGACATGTATGGAGATATGTATACTAAATATGTATGATAGATAAGTATTTGGATAGATGATAGGAGGGATAAATTTGAGAGAGAAACACATTTTCAATTTTAATGTGGGCCAATGTGCCCACAGAAAAAGTGACAATAAAAGTATCTTGTTTTATTTTACAAACTGAAAGGCATAGAGAGGAAGGGGTCCGGCTGTTTTCCAAGGCACCAAAGGGCCAGACAAGGAATAAGGGATGGAAGCTGACCAAGGAGAGATTATTCAACCTGGAAATAAGGGGGAACTTTTTGAGGGTGAAACAGAAGTTGCTTGTGGAGGTCGTGAGAGCTCCAACATTTTAAAGAGGAGATTGAATGGCCATTTGTCTGAAATGGTGCGGGGACTCCTGCTTGAGCGGGGTTGGACTAGATGACCCACAAGGTCCCTTCCAGCTCTCGTAGCAAGCTAATTTAAAGCACCTGCCCAGACTGCGTGCCTCCCTCAATCACCCACACCTGTGAGGCCAAGCGCCAAGTCCCTTTGCCGCCAAGCGCTCTCCGACCGACCGCCCCGGCTGCGATTGGCTGCTTAGGAAACCTGTCCCTCGGATTGGCTGAGCGGCCTCTTCTCCCCCGAGGGGGCGGGACACTTTAAAAACGTGGACGGACTGCTCGGGATGAGGTAAAAGCAGCGCGTACAGCCGCGTTTCGCTCGGGTTTTTTCCCCTCTCGGAAGAGGAGGCTACGGACCGTGCGAGGAACCCGTCTCTCCCCACGGCGCCCCCGCAGCCCAAGGCTTCGCAGATGGAGACCGCGACGGGTGCCTCTCGCACGGTGAGATAATCCTGCCTTGAGGCTCTTAGACGTTGTGGGACGCTGGGGGAGCTAATGCATATAGGGAGTAAAGAAGCAACTTGTGCTAGTACTTGTATATAAATATTGTATCTTTGTATACCACCAATACGTACGTGACAAAACAAAAAATAAAATAAAATAATAAATAGTGCCCGAGGTATTTTTAGTCTATTCTCGGAGTAAAAACAGCATTTGAGGTAAATTTAGTCTATTCTTGGGGAGTAAAAAAGGCAACTGGAGTAATTTTAGTTGATTCCCAGAGAGTAAGGAAGGCACCTGAGGGTAAATTTTTACCAGGCTGTGTAATTTCTCAGGAGTAAAACACCACTGGTGGTTGAGGTGTATCTTATTTAAAGGACTCCCAACCCCACAGCTCACCTATGGGGAATTAACTCAGTCCCACGAAGTGAGTTTCCCTCAGGGAAATTTGGCAAATTTCTAGGTCCTGAATAATTTTAACCAAAGCTGGAGTTTTTAGGAGTAAAATATAGATGGAAGCTGCAATCTCAGATGTGTTCTATTCAACTGTAATCTGAATTCTATTCAGCTCTAATTATCTATCTCAGCTGTGTTCAAAGGATCACAGACCAATGAGAGTTAAAAGTAGCTTAAAAGGAGGAATAAAACAGGGAATTTTAGCCAGGTGCAGTTAAGAGGCTAAACTATCACAGGTGCATAAGGGTTAAAAGTTTAATTTCTTAGAATAATTTACTGGTGGAAGCTGAGTTAATCTCTGCCAAGTCCTGTTGAAAGGACCAAACCATCACAGAGAACTGGACCTTTGCAGTGGGGCGGGAAAGAAGCCTCCACCCATGAATACTATTCAAAATGGACAGTAATTTTGTGTGTGTGTGTTTGTGTGTGATGTATGGAGAGAGATTATACATATAGACAGAAAGAAACATGGAAGACTGGTGGCAGAAAAAAAACCTCCTGGTCCATCTAGTCTGCCCTTATACATTTCCTGTATTTTATCTTAGGATGGATCTATGTTTATTCCAGGCATGTTTCAATTCAGTTACTGTGGATTTACCAACTACATCTGCTGGAAGTTTGTTCCAAGCATCCACTACTCTTTCAGTAAAATAATATTTTCTTTGCCCCAACTAACCTCAGATTGTGCCCCCTTGTATGTATCTATGCATGTAAATAGATGATATCTACATAGACATGTATGGAGATATGTATACCTGATATGTATGATAGATAAGTATTTTGATAGATGATTGGCTGGCTTTAAAAACTGGACCTTTCCAGTGGGGCGGGAAAGCAGCCTCCACCCATGAATACTATTCAAAATGGACAGTAATTTTGTGTGTATGTGTGATATACGTGTGATGTATGTAGAGAGATGATACATATAGATAGAAACATAGAAACATGGAAGACTGACGGCAGAAAAAAACCTCCTGGTCCATCTAGTCTGGCCTTATACTATTTCCTGTATTTTATCTTAGGATGGATCTATGTGTATCCCAGGCATGTTTAAATTCAGTTCCTGTGGATTTACCAACTCACATCTGCTGGAAGTTTGTTCCAAGTATCTACTACTCTTTTAATAAAATATTTTCTCACGTTACTTCTGATCTTTCCCCAACTAACCTCAGATTGTGCCACCTTGTATGTATGTATGCATGTAAATAGATGATACCTACATAGACATGTATGGAGATATGTATACTAAATATGTATGATAGATAAGTATTTGGATAGATGATAGGAGGGATAAATTTGAGAGAGAAACACATTTTCAATTTTAATGTGGGCCAATGTGCCCACAGAAAAAGTGACAATAAAAGTATCTTGTTTTATTTTACAAACTGAAAGGCATAGAGAGGAAGGGGTCCGGCTGTTTTCCAAGGCACCAAAGGGCCAGACAAGGAATAAGGGATGGAAGCTGACCAAGGAGAGATTATTCAACCTGGAAATAAGGGGGAACTTTTTGAGGGTGAAACAGAAGTTGCTTGTGGAGGTCGTGAGAGCTCCAACACTTTAAATAGGAGATTGAATGGCCATTTGTCTGAAATGGTGCGGGGACTCCTGCTTGAGCGGGGTTGGACTAGATGACCCACAAGGTCCCTTCCAGCTCTCGTAGCAAGCTAATTTAAAGCACCTGCCCAGACTGCGTGCCTCCCTCAATCACCCACACCTGTGAGGCCAAGCGCCAGGTCCCTTTGCCGCCAAGCGCTCTCCGACCGACCGCCCCGGCTGCGATTGGCTGCTTAGGAAACCTGTCCCTCGGATTGGCTGAGCGGCCTCTTCTCCCCCGAGGGGGCGGGACACTTTAAAAACGTGGACGGACTGCACGGGATGAGGTAAAAGCAGCGCGTACAGCCGCGTTTCGCTCGGGTTTTTTCCCCTCTCGGAAGAGGAGGCTACGGACCGTGCGAGGAACCCGTCTCTCCCCACGGCGCCCCCGCAGCCCAAGGCTTCGCAGATGGAGACCGCGACGGGTGCCTCTCGCACGGTGAGATAATCCTGCCTTGAGGCTCTTAGACGTTGTGGGACGCTGGCGGAGCTAATGCATATAGGGAGTAAAGAAGCAACTTGTGCTAGTACTTGTATATAAATATTGTATCTTTGTATACCACCAATACGTACGTGACAAAACAAAAAATAAAATAAAATAATAAATAGTGCCCGAGGTATTTTTAGTCTATTCTCGGAGTAAAAACAGCATTTGAGGTAAATTTAGTCTATTCTTGGGGAGTAAAAAAGGCAACTGGAGTAATTTTAGTTGATTCCCAGAGAGTAAGGAAGGCACCTGAGGGTAAATTTTTACCAGGCTGTGTAATTTCTCAGGAGTAAAACACCACTGGTGGTTGAGGTGTATCTTATTTAAAGGACTCCCAACCCCACAGCTCACCTATGGGGAATTAACTCAGTCCCACGAAGTGAGTTTCCCTCAGGGAAATTTGGCAAATTTCTAGGTCCTGAATAATTTTAACCAAAGCTGGAGTTTTTAGGAGTAAAATATAGATGGAAGCTGCAATCTCAGATGTGTTCTATTCAACTGTAATCTGAATTCTATTCAGCTCTAATTATCTATCTCAGCTGTGTTCAAAGGATCACAGACCAATGAGAGTTAAAAGTAGCTTAAAAGGAGGAATAAAACAGGGAATTTTAGCCAGGTGCAGTTAAGAGGCTAAACTATCACAGGTGCATAAGGGTTAAAAGTTTAATTTCTTAGAATAATTTACTGGTGGAAGCTGAGTTAATCTCTGCCAAGTCCTGTTGAAAGGACCAAACCATCACAGAGAACTGGACCTTTGCAGTGGGGCGGGAAAGAAGCCTCCACCCATGAATACTATTCAAAATGGACAGTAATTTTGTGTGTGTGTGTTTGTGTGTGATGTATGGAGAGAGATTATACATATAGACAGAAAGAAACATGGAAGACTGGTGGCAGAAAAAAAACCTCCTGGTCCATCTAGTCTGCCCTTATACATTTCCTGTATTTTATCTTAGGATGGATCTATGTTTATTCCAGGCATGTTTCAATTCAGTTACTGTGGATTTACCAACTACATCTGCTGGAAGTTTGTTCCAAGCATCCACTACTCTTTCAGTAAAATAATATTTTCTTTGCCCCAACTAACCTCAGATTGTGCCCCCTTGTATGTATCTATGCATGTAAATAGATGATATCTACATAGACATGTATGGAGATATGTATACCTGATATGTATGATAGATAAGTATTTTGATAGATGATTGGCTGGCTTTAAAAACTGGACCTTTCCAGTGGGGCTGGAAAGCAGCCTCCACCCATGAATACTATTCAAAATGGACAGTAATTTTGTGTGTATGTGTGATATACGTGTGATGTATGTAGAGAGATGATACATATAGATAGAAACATAGAAACATGGAAGACTGACGGCAGAAAAAAACCTCCTGGTCCATCTAGTCTGGCCTTATACTATTTCCTGTATTTTATCTTAGGATGGATCTATGTGTATCCCAGGCATGTTTAAATTCAGTTCCTGTGGATTTACCAACTCACATCTGCTGGAAGTTTGTTCCAAGTATCTACTACTCTTTTAATAAAATATTTTCTCACGTTACTTCTGATCTTTCCCCAACTAACCTCAGATTGTGCCACCTTGTATGTATGTATGCATGTAAATAGATGATACCTACATAGACATGTATGGAGATATGTATACTAAATATGTATGATAGATAAGTATTTGGATAGATGATAGGAGGGATAAATTTGAGAGAGAAACACATTTTCAATTTTAATGTGGGCCAATGTGCCCACAGAAAAAGTGACAATAAAAGTATCTTGTTTTATTTTACAAACTGAAAGGCATAGAGAGGAAGGGGTCCGGCTGTTTTCCAAGGCACCAAAGGGCCAGACAAGGAATAAGGGATGGAAGCTGACCAAGGAGAGATTATTCAACCTGGAAATAAGGGGGAACTTTTTGAGGGTGAAACAGAAGTTGCTTGTGGAGGTCGTGAGAGCTCCAACATTTTAAAGAGGAGATTGAATGGCCATTTGTCTGAAATGGTGCGGGGACTCCTGCTTGAGCGGGGTTGGACTAGATGACCCACAAGGTCCCTTCCAGCTCTCGTAGCAAGCTAATTTAAAGCACCTGCCCAGACTGCGTGCCTCCCTCAATCACCCACACCTGTGAGGCCAAGCGCCAAGTCCCTTTGCCGCCAAGCGCTCTCCGACCGACCGCCCCGGCTGCGATTGGCTGCTTAGGAAACCTGTCCCTCGGATTGGCTGAGCGGCCTCTTCTCCCCCGAGGGGGCGGGACACTTTAAAAACGTGGACGGACTGCTCGGGATGAGGTAAAAGCAGCGCGTACAGCCGCGTTTCGCTCGGGTTTTTTCCCCTCTCGGAAGAGGAGGCTACGGACCGTGCGAGGAACCCGTCTCTCCCCACGGCGCCCCCGCAGCCCAAGGCTTCGCAGATGGAGACCGCGACGGGTGCCTCTCGCACGGTGAGATAATCCTGCCTTGAGGCTCTTAGACGTTGTGGGACGCTGGGGGAGCTAATGCATATAGGGAGTAAAGAAGCAACTTGTGCTAGTACTTGTATATAAATATTGTATCTTTGTATACCACCAATACGTACGTGACAAAACAAAAAATAAAATAAAATAATAAATAGTGCCCGAGGTATTTTTAGTCTATTCTCGGAGTAAAAACAGCATTTGAGGTAAATTTAGTCTATTCTTGGGGAGTAAAAAAGGCAACTGGAGTAATTTTAGTTGATTCCCAGAGAGTAAGGAAGGCACCTGAGGGTAAATTTTTACCAGGCTGTGTAATTTCTCAGGAGTAAAACACCACTGGTGGTTGAGGTGTATCTTATTTAAAGGACTCCCAACCCCACAGCTCACCTATGGGGAATTAACTCAGTCCCACGAAGTGAGTTTCCCTCAGGGAAATTTGGCAAATTTCTAGGTCCTGAATAATTTTAACCAAAGCTGGAGTTTTTAGGAGTAAAATATAGATGGAAGCTGCAATCTCAGATGTGTTCTATTCAACTGTAATCTGAATTCTATTCAGCTCTAATTATCTATCTCAGCTGTGTTCAAAGGATCACAGACCAATGAGAGTTAAAAGTAGCTTAAAAGGAGGAATAAAACAGGGAATTTTAGCCAGGTGCAGTTAAGAGGCTAAACTATCACAGGTGCATAAGGGTTAAAAGTTTAATTTCTTAGAATAATTTACTGGTGGAAGCTGAGTTAATCTCTGCCAAGTCCTGTTGAAAGGACCAAACCATCACAGAGAACTGGACCTTTGCAGTGGGGCGGGAAAGAAGCCTCCACCCATGAATACTATTCAAAATGGACAGTAATTTTGTGTGTGTGTGTTTGTGTGTGATGTATGGAGAGAGATTATACATATAGACAGAAAGAAACATGGAAGACTGGTGGCAGAAAAAAAACCTCCTGGTCCATCTAGTCTGCCCTTATACATTTCCTGTATTTTATCTTAGGATGGATCTATGTTTATTCCAGGCATGTTTCAATTCAGTTACTGTGGATTTACCAACTACATCTGCTGGAAGTTTGTTCCAAGCATCCACTACTCTTTCAGTAAAATAATATTTTCTTTGCCCCAACTAACCTCAGATTGTGCCCCCTTGTATGTATCTATGCATGTAAATAGATGATATCTACATAGACATGTATGGAGATATGTATACCTGATATGTATGATAGATAAGTATTTTGATAGATGATTGGCTGGCTTTAAAAACTGGACCTTTCCAGTGGGGCGGGAAAGCAGCCTCCACCCATGAATACTATTCAAAATGGACAGTAATTTTGTGTGTATGTGTGATATACGTGTGATGTATGTAGAGAGATGATACATATAGATAGAAACATAGAAACATGGAAGACTGACGGCAGAAAAAAACCTCCTGGTCCATCTAGTCTGGCCTTATACTATTTCCTGTATTTTATCTTAGGATGGATCTATGTGTATCCCAGGCATGTTTAAATTCAGTTCCTGTGGATTTACCAACTCACATCTGCTGGAAGTTTGTTCCAAGTATCTACTACTCTTTTAATAAAATATTTTCTCACGTTACTTCTGATCTTTCCCCAACTAACCTCAGATTGTGCCACCTTGTATGTATGTATGCATGTAAATAGATGATACCTACATAGACATGTATGGAGATATGTATACTAAATATGTATGATAGATAAGTATTTGGATAGATGATAGGAGGGATAAATTTGAGAGAGAAACACATTTTCAATTTTAATGTGGGCCAATGTGCCCACAGAAAAAGTGACAATAAAAGTATCTTGTTTTATTTTACAAACTGAAAGGCATAGAGAGGAAGGGGTCCGGCTGTTTTCCAAGGCACCAAAGGGCCAGACAAGGAATAAGGGATGGAAGCTGACCAAGTAGAGATTATTCAACCTGGAAATAAGGGGGAACTTTTTGAGGGTGAAACAGAAGTTGCTTGTGGAGGTCGTGAGAGCTCCAACACTTTAAAGAGGAGATTGAATGGCCATTTGTCTGAAATGGTGCGGGGACTCCTGCTTGAGCGGGGTTGGACTAGATGACCCACAAGGTCCCTTCCAGCTCTCGTAGCAAGCTAATTTAAAGCACCTGCCCAGACTGCGTGCCTCCCTCAATCACCCACACCTGTGAGACCAAGCGCCAGGTCCCTTTGCCGCCAAGCGCTCTCCGACCGACCGCCCCGGCTGCGATTGGCTGCTTAGGAAACCTGTCCCTCGGATTGGCTGAGCGGCCTCTTCTCCCCCGAGGGGGCGGGACACTTTAAAAACGTGGACGGACTGCTCGGGCTGAGGTAAAAGCAGCGCGTACAGCCGCGTTTCGCTCGGGTTTTTTCCCCTCTCGGAAGAGGAGGCTACGGACCGTGCGAGGAACCCGTCTCTCCCCACGGCGCCCCCGCAGCCCAAGGCTTCGCAGATGGAGAACGCGACGGGTGCCTCTCGCACGGTGAGATAATCCTGCCTTGAGGCTCTTAGACGTTGTGGGACGCTGGGGGAGCTAATGCATATAGGGAGTAAAGAAGCAACTTGTGCTAGTACTTGTATATAAATATTGTATCTTTGTATACCACCAATACGTACGTGACAAAACAAAAAATAAAATAAAATAATAAATAGTGCCCGAGGTATTTTTAGTCTATTCTCGGAGTAAAAACAGCATTTGAGGTAAATTTAGTCTATTCTTGGGGAGTAAAAAAGGCAACTGGAGTAATTTTAGTTGATTCCCAGAGAGTAAGGAAGGCACCTGAGGGTAAATTTTTACCAGGCTGTGTAATTTCTCAGGAGTAAAACACCACTGGTGGTTGAGGTGTATCTTATTTAAAGGACTCCCAACCCCACAGCTCACCTATGGGGAATTAACTCAGTCCCACGAAGTGAGTTTCCCTCAGGGAAATTTGGCAAATTTCTAGGTCCTGAATAATTTTAACCAAAGCTGGAGTTTTTAGGAGTAAAATATAGATGGAAGCTGCAATCTCAGATGTGTTCTATTCAACTGTAATCTGAATTCTATTCAGCTCTAATTATCTATCTCAGCTGTGTTCAAAGGATCACAGACCAATGAGAGTTAAAAGCAGCTTAAAAGAAGGAATAAAACAGGGAATTTTAGCCAGGTGCAGTTAAGAGGCTAAACTATTACAGGTGCATAAGGGTTAAAAGTTTAATTTCTTAGAATAATTTACTGGTGGAAGCTGAGTTAATCTCTGCCAAGTCCTGTTGAAAGGACCAAACCATCACAGAGAACTGGACCTTTGCAGTGGGGCGGGAAAGAAGCCTCCACCCATGAATACTATTCAAAATGGACAGTAATTTTGTGTGTGTGTGTTTGTGTGTGATGTATGGAGAGAGATTATACATATAGACAGAAAGAAACATGGAAGACTGGTGGCAGAAAAAAAACCTCCTGGTCCATCTAGTCTGCCCTTATACATTTCCTGTATTTTATCTTAGGATGGATCTATGTTTATCCCAGGCATGTTTCAATTCAGTTCCTGTGGATTTACCAACCACATCTGCTGGAAGTTTGTTCCAAGCATCTACTACTCTTTCAGTAAAATAATATTTTGTTTGCCCCAACTAACCTCAGATTGTGCCCCTTTGTATGTATGTATGTATGTATGTATGTATGTATGTATGTATGTATGTATGTATGTAAATAGATTATACCTACATAGACATGTATGGAGATATGTATGATAGATAAGTACAGTATTTGGATAGATGATAGATGATTGGATAGATGGATGGATAAATTTTGGGAGAGCAACGCTATTTCAATTTTAATGTGGGCCAATGTGTCCACAGTAAAAAGTGACAATAAAGGTTACCTTATCTATCTTATTTTATTTTACACACTGAAAGGCATAGTGAGGAAGGGGTTAGGCTGTTTTCCAAGGCACCAAAGGGCCAGACAAGGAGTAAGGGATGGAAGCTGACCAAGGAGAGATTATTCAACCTCTGGAAATAAGGGGGAACTTTCTGAGGGTGAAACAGAAGTTGCTTGTGGAGGTCGTGAGAGCTCCAGCATTGAGACTTTCAAGAGGAGATTGAATGGCCATTTGTCTGAAATGGTGCGGGGACGCCTGCTTGAGCGGGGTTGGACTAGATGACCCACAAGGCCGAAATAGATCTATCCTAGTTTCCGTTAATTTTCAAATTCAGCAAAAAAACATGTGACATTGTGTATACATACACAATAACACATCTGAAATCTTATTAATATAATTATATTACTTTCTTAAAAAGAAATGGGGGGAAAATATAACAAATTCAATATTTGCACCAGACAATAAAACCAAGGGGTCCAAAGTATGTATTTCCTAAAGTGTGTAAAAAATTATATTTTTTTATTTAATAAATTTGCAGATTTTCTTTAAACAATGTGTAATTTGGGGGGGGCAACCTTTTGCAAGAATTGATCATTCCTATCAACACCCCCATCCACGAAGTGGCTGATGGGACTTGTCATCCAAGGCAGCCCTTGAGCTATGACCACAATTGAGCCCAAAATCTACATTATATATTATTTTCCCTGGTGCAGAGCTGAAGGGATTGGATACTGTAGGCTGGAGGATAATTCTCTACCTTTCAAGGCAAAGGTTGCAGGTTCAAGTCCCAGTGGGTATGGCTAGCTGATGAGGCCAAAATAAGGCCGAAATAGATCTAGTCTCCCATAATTTTCAAATTCAGCAAAAAAACATGTGACGTATACATACATACATACATACATACATACATACATACATACATACATACATACACATCTGAAATATAATTAATATAATTATATATCTTTTCTTAAAAAGAAACGGGAAAAAAATCACAAATTCAATATTTGCACCAGACAATAAAACCAAGGGGTGCTTGGCAATATTGTAACAAATCCAAAGTATGTATTTCCTATAGTGTGTAAAAATTATATATTTTTTTATTTAATACATTTGCAGATTTTCTTTAAACAATGTGTACTTGGGAGTGGCAACCTTTTGCAAGAAGGGATCATTCCTATTAACACCCCCATCCTCGAAGTGGCTGATGGGACTTGTCACCAAGGCATCCCCGGTACAAGGTAGCCCTTGAGCTATGACCACAATTGAGCTCAAAATCTACATTGTTAGGTGAAATATTTCTTAAGTGAGCTCTGCCCCATTTTACAACCTTTCTTGCCAGCGTTGTTAAGTGAATCACAGCAATTGTTAAGTAAATAGCATGGCTGTTAAGTGAATTGGGCTTCCTCATTGACTTTGATTGGCAGAAGGCTGCAAAAATGGGATCACATGACCCTGGGATAGATGATTGGATGGATTTAAAAACTGGACCTTTGCAGTGGGCTGGGAAAGCAGCCTCCACCCATGAATACTATTCAAAATGGACAGTAATTTTGTGTGTATGTGTGATATATGTGTGATGTATGTAGAGAGATGATACATATAGAGAGAAACGTAGAAACATGGAAGACTGACAGCAGAAAAAAACCTCCTGGTCCATCTAGTCTGGCCTTATACTATTTCCTGTATTTTACCTTAGGATGGATCTATGTGTATCCCAGGCATGTTTCAATTCAGTTACTGTGGATTTACCAACCACATCTGCTGGAAGTTTGTTCCAAGCATCTACTACTCTTTCAGTAAAATAATATTTTATCATGTTGCTTTTGATCTTTCCCCCAACTAACTTCAGATTGTGCCCCCTTGTGTGTCTGTAAATAGATATCTACATAAAAATGTATGTAGATATGTATGATAGATAAGTATGTAGATGATAGATGGATGGATGGATACATTTTGAGAGAGCAACACAATTTAAATTTTAATGTGGGCCAATGTGTCCACAGTAAAAAGTGACAATAAAGGTTACCTTATCTATCTTATTTTATTTTACACACTGAAAGGCATACAGAAGAAGGGGTTAGGCTGTTTTCCAAGGCACCAAAAGGCCAGACAAGGAGTAAGGGGTGGAAGCTGACCAAGGAGAGATTATTCAATCTGGAAATAAAGGGGAACTTTTTGATGGTGAAACAGAAGTTGCTTGTGGAGGTCGTGAGAGCTCCAACACTTTAAAGAGGAGATGGGATGGCCATTTGTCTAAAATGTTTAAGGGACTCCTGCTTGAGCGGGGTTGGACTAGATGACCTACAAGGTCCCTTCCAGCTCTCGTAGCAAGCTAATTTAAAGCACCTGCCCAGACCGCGTGCCTCCCTCAATCACCCACACCCGGCTGCGATTGGCTGCTTTGGAAACCTGTCCCTCGGATTGGCTGAGCGGCTTCTTCTCCCCCGAGAGGGCGGGACAGTTTAAAAACGTCCACGGACTGCTCGGGCTGAGGTAAAAGCAGCGCGTGCAGCCGCGTTTCGCTCCTGTTTTTTCCCCTCTCGGAAGAGGAGGCTTCGGGCCGTGCGAGGAACCCGTCTCTCCCCACGGCACCCCCGCAGCCCAAGTCTTCGCAGATGGAGACCGCGATGGGTACCTCTCGCACGGTGAGATAATCCTGCCTTGAGGCTCTTAGACGTTGCGGGACGCTGGGGGAGCTAATGCATATACGGAGTAAAGAAATATTTTGTGTTAGTACTTGTATATAAATATTGTATCTTTGTATACCACCAATACAAAACAAATAAATAAAATAATAAATAGTGCCCAAGGTAATTTTAGTCTATTCTTGGGGAGTGAAAAAGGCAACTGGAGGAAGTTTAGTTCATTCCTAGAGAGTAAGGAAGGCACCTGAGGTAAATTTTTACCAGGCTGTGTATTTCCTCGGGAGTAAAAAATACCACTGGTGGTTGAGGTGTATCCTATTTAAAGGACTCAGACCTTTGCAGTGGGGCGGGAAAGCAGCTTCCACCCATGAATACTATTCAAATACTATTCAATACTATTCATACATACATACATACATACATACATACATACATACATACATACATACATACATACATACAAAGGGGCACAATCTGAGGTTAGTTGGGGCAAACAAAATATTATTTTACTGAAAGAGTAGTAGATGAACAAACTTCCAGCAGATGTGGTTGGTAAATCCACAGGAACTGAATTGAAACATGCCTGGGATAAACATAGATCCATCCTAAGATAAAATACAGGAAATAGTATAAGGGCAGACTAGATGGACCAGGAGGTTTTTTTTTCTGCCATCAGTCTTTCATGTTTGTTTCTATCTATATGTATCATCTCTCTCCATACATCACACACACACACACACACACACACACAATTACTGTCCATTTTGAATAGTATTCATGGTGCCTCCAGCCAGCAATCACCCCTTTTGATTGAAAGGCTCAAGTAACTAGTTTTTTTCAGGGTGGAGGCTGCTTTCCCACCCCACTGCAAAGGTCCAGTTTTTAAATTATCTCTTTTATTATTTTTGCAGAGGACTAAGAGATCAGAGGGAGATTTGGGCTCATACAGGCAGTCCTCGACTTACAACAGTTCATTTAGTGACCATTCCAAGTTACAATGGCATTGAAAAAGTGACTCATGATTTTTTCACACTTGCGACCATTTGCAGCGTCCCCATAGTTACGTGATCGAGATTTAGGCGCATGGCCACTGATTCATATTTATGACGATTATAGTGTCCCGGGGTCATGTGATCACATTTTTGCAGCCTTCTGCCAATCAAAGTCAATGAGGAAGCCCAATTCACTTAACAGCCATGCTATTTACTTAACAATTGCTGTGATTCACTTAACAACGCTGGCAAGAAAGGTTGTAAAATGGGGCAGAGCTCACTTAAGAAATATTTCACCTAACAATGTAGATTTTGAGCTCAATTGTGGTCATAGCTCAAGGGCTACCTTGTACCGGGGATGCCTTGGATGACAAGTCCCATCAGCCACTTCGAGGATGGGGGTATTAATAGGAATGATCCCTTCTTGCAAGAAAATCTGCAAATGTATTAAATAAAAAAATACCTGTATATAATTTTTACACACTATAGGAAATACATACTTTGGATTTGTTACAATATTGCCAAGCACCCCTTGGTTTTATTGTCTGGTGCAAATATTGAATTTGTGATTTTTTTTCCGTTTCTTTTTAAGAAAAGAAATATAATTATATTAATTATATTTCAGATGTGTATGTATGTATGTATGTATGTATGTATGTATGTATGTATACGTCACGTGTTTTTTTGCTGAATTTGAAAATTATGGGAGACTAGATCTATTTCGGCCTTATTTTGGCCTCATCAGCTAGCCATACCCACTGGGACTTGAACCTGCAACCTTTGCCTTGAAAGGTAGAGAATTATCCTCCAGCCTACAGTATCCAATCCCTTCAGCTCTGCACCAGGGAAAATAATATATAATGTAGATTTTGGGCTCAATTGTGATCATAGCTCAAGGGCTGCCTTGGATGACAAGTCCCATCAGCCACTTCGTGGATGGGGGTGTTGATAGGAATGATCAATTCTTGCAAAAGGTTGCCCCCCCCAATTACACATTGTTTAAAGAAAATCTGCAAATTTATTAAATAAAAAAATATAATTTTTTACACACTTTAGGAAATACATACTTTGGACCCCTTGGTTTTATTGTCTGGTGCAAATATTGAATTTGTTATATTTTCCCCCCATTTCTTTTTAAGAAAGTAATATAATTATATTAATAAGATTTCAGATGTGTTATTGTGTATGTATACACAATGTCACATGTTTTTTTGCTGAATTTGAAAATTAACGGAAACTAGGATAGATCTATTTCGGCCTTGTGGGTCATCTAGTCCAACCCCGCTCAAGCAGGAGTCCCCGCACCATTTCAGACAAATGGCCATTCAATCTCCTCTTGAAAGTCTCAATGCTGGAGCTCTCACGAACTCCACAAGCAACTTCTGTTTCACCCTCAGAAAGTTCCCCCTTATTTCCAGAGGTTGAATAATCTCTCCTTGGTCAGCTTCCATCCCTTACTCCTTGTCTGGCCTTTTGGTGCCTTGGAAAACAGCCTAACCCCTTCCTCACTATGCCTTTCAGTGTGTAAAATAAAATAAGATAGATAAGGTAACCTTTATTGTCACTTTTTACTGTGGACACATTGGCCCACATTAAAATTGAAATAGCGTTGCTCTCCCAAAATTTATCCATCCATCTATCCAATCATCTATCATCTATCCAAATACTGTACTTATCTATCATACATATCTCCATACATGTCTATGTAGGTATAATCTATTTACATACATACATACATACATACATACATACATACATACATACATACATACAAAGGGGCACAATCTGAGGTTAGTTGGGGCAAACAAAATATTATTTTACTGAAAGAGTAGTAGATGCTTGGAACAAACTTCCAGCAGATGTGGTTGGTAAATCCACAGGAACTGAATTGAAACATGCCTGGGATAAACATAGATCCATCCTAAGATAAAATACAGGAAATAGTATAAGGGCAGACTAGATGGACCAGGAGGTTTTTTTTTCTGCCATCAGTCTTTCATGTTTGTTTCTATCTATATGTATCATCTCTCTCCATACATCACACACAAACACACACACACACAATTACTGTCCATTTTGAATAGTATTCATGGTGCCTCCAGCCAGCAATCACCCCTTTTGATTGAAAGGCTCAAGTAACTAGTTTTTTTCAGGGTGGAGACTGCTTTCCCACCCCACTGCAAAGGTCTTATTTTTTAGCTAACCGGGGCTTCCTTCTTCTGGCAAGGAGTTTCAAAGGCTGCTAATCAACCAGCTTTTCTTGGCGGTCACTGCAAGTCTTGCTTAGGGCAAGATGGGAAGGGGACACACATACACACACCCCAATGAATGTAGTACATAAATCATGAATAAATAAAATGTTATGGTAATTTATGACTTTTTTTGACATGGTTGATTATGGGGTCCTCCAACGCTGGAGGTTTTTCAAGAAGAAACTTGATAGTTTCTGGAATGGTTATAGGGCAAAGAGGGCGAAGCTTTTCTGATTCTTCCTCGTCCCTCTCGCCCACCTTAGTCGCTTCCCCATTCTTCCACAGACCCAGCACTCCAACCGCGGTGGTCCTCCTGCCTGGCAGCTCAGGCATCACTGCGCAGGGTTGGAAAACCATGGGGGCCCCTCTGGTTCTACCACCGACAATGGCTAAAATCATCTCACATCAAAAATTGTTTATATGTTTTAGATACTTTTGTTACATTTTTAACCATTATTACTTTATATCCCCTCCC